>NC_041350.1:23504107-23749107 GCF_004354835.1 Perca flavescens
AAGGTGAGCACAAAGAGACTTTTCCCCGTTTAGCAGTTGAATATGAAAACAGCCTTCAAGTGTCATATTCTGCAAAACATGTGAGTGTAACACATTTCTGAGAGGAGACTTTAAAATATTGTAATTGTCCAAGGCCCAAAGAGGTAAAATTACCCAATATTTTTCAAAAAAGCAAAGATTAGAAAAAGGTTTGTAATTTTAGCTTTTTTTTTTTTCCTACTCCATATTAATTTTTTTTATCCAAATCAGATTTGGCAGGGCTCTGACCCTTAGGTTGGGAACCACTGGATTAAACTACTTATAAAAGTAGTTAAACCAGCTATACCTTGACCAGTTACATCAGAAAAATGTATACATCTGTCACTGGAGCAATATTTTCAGCCAAACAAGTACTTTAATTGATACTTTAAGTACATTTTGCAGATCTACCTCTATCTATACTTCTTCCACCACTATCGGTGAGAGTTACCTGAGAAAGATCAGTGATGCTCGAGCCCACCTCAGATTTCACGGGGCCAAAGAGATGCACAGAGGAAGGACAAGTAAACTGGCTCGGCCCCTTTACAAATGCTAGAGTGGCCATCCTCCCACTGCCAGTCCCTCGCATAGGACCACAATTAAATTCTTGGACCACTCATTCTTTTCCTCTTTTTTTGTCTCTTGAGAAGACACCTCACTTGAGAAACCACTGAGGCTGCTTTTTAAAGGTCCCTGTGTGGCAGGGTGACAGAGGACACCACTCTCTGCCTTTTCTCTCATTTGGAAAGAGCCAGTGAAATTGAAAAGGGGGTCCTCAGCTCCCTCCCCGCAGACCCTCTCTACCACTGCTCCCCTCCACCTCGCCCCCCGCCACGGCCTGGGTGGACTCCCTTGGTCGGTTCTCAGACCTCCCCTGTCTGTGTGATACCAGCGGTATTGTGAGAGGCTGACAAAGAACAGGAAGCCCAGGGGTCGGCAGGGCCGGGCTGTAGGTCAGCTCAATCAGTCTCTGTATGATGGATGCAGCGCGGGGGCCGGGTCACCTGAAAACGCAACAAACACGATGGCCCAGTACACGCTCTCCTGCCTTGCTTCTTTTGCAGCCTCTGCTCTTTCCCTCTTTAATTATTCCTCTCTCTCACACACACACAAATACACATACAATTATTGTCTACATCCTTCTGTTGGCTATATTTTGTGTTAAAAGACACTGTATGATGTGTATCTACATGTATGTTTAGAGGAGACAGAAAAAGATTTTAAAGCATGCAAAGCAAGATGAAGAACAACTTTTTATATAACTTATTAGTACAAGATTACACTTAATATAAATCTGCCATCCCACCGAGTCTACATGTCGCTGTTGTCCACAAAATCTCCAAATTAGTTTATGCTGAATTTCTCAGGTTATTTTAAGAATTGGGTAAAAAACGTTCCTTGAAAACTGTTGGCAATGCAGTTTATCTAAAGTAATTTGGAGGTTACCTCTGAACTGTAGTCATTTCACATTTGCTCACTGCAGGTGTCTTTTTAATGATTAGCAAGAAACTTAACAAAACAAGTGTTTAACAGGAAGAACAAAAATGGGAGAGAAGACGATAAAACAGACAATAATTAAATGTTCACCCCACAAAATGAAAAGTATAAAACTAAGAGAAAGCCAGAGAGATTCATTTTAAAACTAGCACCGGTCTGATACAAGTGACACCCTGATGTGAGTAATTGTAATTTTGATATTATGACAGTCCCCCACCACTTTATCTGGCATTGCAGCAGCCTGACCGCTTTGTGTCAGTGGGTGGGACGAGGTGTGTTGGTGTGTGTAGGGTGGTGGCCATTGTCGTCATGGAGACCCCTATGTGTGGGAAGCAGTCCAAACATGACGGGGCTGAGTTTACTGACTCAAGGTGACTGGGCTGAGGGCACAACAGCACACAAGGGGGCGGGGGGACAATGGCCGCTCCATTAGTGCTAATGGGGGACACATGTAACAGGATTAGTGTGAGGACACCTGGGGGGGGGACCACATGGGGAGATGGTACACCCGCCCCACCCCCTCAACCCCTCCCTGTCCTGTCCCACTCCATCAAACTTGCACAAAACTACGAGTCTGCTTAGAAGGCCGGGTGGCTGCCCACCATGATGTTAGCCATCATAACCTGCAGAATGTGTGTGTCGACAACTGCAGCAGGACATTTAAATCACAACTTTTTTTTTAGGGTTTTAACGATGAGATGAGACATTTCTGCTTTCGGATTTATGAAACTACTTCAAAACTGGTTAGTTAAGTTAATGAATAAATAAGAAATAAATAAAGTTAGTGGAAATCCAGCCCAAAACAAAGTTTTCCCCGCATATATAGTAGTAATGCCATCAGAGTTACTGCAAATAGAGATCAAGAAACATCTGGCCCAGTAACCGTTCAGAAATGAAAATGGGCTGAGTCATTTTTGGAAACCGTTTCTTCAGTTATGCAGAATAAGCAGAATAAGTTAAAAAGTCATAAAAAAGAGAAAGTTTCAAATCTTTACAGCAGAACAGCTACATCTCCACAACTCATGCCTTCCTCGGCAGCAATGTAAATCAAACGGAAATAAATCTGCGACAGAGCTCAATGAATCTCCAATGGTGGACTGTGAATCTTCCCGGGTCGTCCCGCCCCTCCATCCCTCCCAGCTCATCCCTCATCCACAGTTTTCCGTCTCCCCCTTCTGCAAATTCCTGCACTCTGCCCAAGACGCCCAGTCAATTAATAAGACATTGTCTCCTCCCCTTGGAGCCCGTGCACAAGAGGCCACCCAGGAGCCAGCAGGCCTTCCCTCTAAAGCTGCTTCACTGGTGGCCCCCAGGAATGCCAGTCGCTTTGGGAACAGGCAGAACAGGGTAGGATGGAATGGGGGCCTGGGGGTTGGATGCTGGGAAGCTGGATAATAGAAACAACCCCATCATGCTCATGTGCTGGGGCAGACCAGTCAAAAATTGGAGGGCAACAAAAGGAAATGCGTTCCACTCCCAAGGATCGGAGGCACTTCACCCCTCTACAGTCCTAAACCCCACCCTCTGAAACACGCACGCATACGCACACGCACACGCACATGCACACACACACACACACACACACACTTTGCCATACTTGAGAAAACATTGCATTGGCTTACGTTCACTTCCTGCTGGCTTACCATAAACTTAGCCCCAGTACTAATCTTAACCAGTGAGCCAAAATCCACGATAAGACCTGGTTCAAAACATCTGCACAGGACTAGTGGGGTGTCAAGAGTGAGTCCCGTCAAGTAGCCTATAGCTAAACTAGACCGCCAGACGCACACCAGCTCAGAGCTCAAACTCCTCCATCATGTCCTGTCCCATTGCGTATTCATCACTCAGCTCCCCCATTTGAGGAAATGTCCTTTGGGACTGCATGGACAACTTGTTTTCAGCTTATGGAATTCTTTGCACTTCAATGTAGCCTATATTATTGTTTTTAGCTTATCTACATTCATGGTACTTCGTTTAACTTTGTATATTGAAAGTTGTCCTGTCTGTCCAGCAATCAATGTCTTGCAAACAGCAAAACTATCTACCTAGAGCCCCAAATTAAAAACTTCCATTTTTACTTGTAAAAGGAAGGTGTTATTTCCTCTGTCAGAAGTTACATAAGGTAGTTTTTACAGTATATAAATGTTATTTTAGACAATAGTGTGCTTCCAACTTTGTGGTAATAGTTTGGGGGAGGCTCTTTTTCCGGTTTCAAACTGAACTATTAAGTGTGAGTTCCTTAAAGAAATCGTTGTTGGACTTTGGTGTGACTTTAACCCAGGGAAGGGAAGAGTACTAGAATATTTTACTCAAGTAGAAGTAAAATGATTTGTGTAAAAATTAGGGCTGCACAGTAGAGATGGCCCAATACCACTTTTTTTAAATCTAACTATAATCATTTTAATTTTTTAAGATTCAATATTAGTCAAATGGAAATGAGAAAAATGATACAAACATGATCATTCCCTTCAATATTGTGAATCATATTGCAATCGCAATATCAGTCAAAATCATCGCAATTAGATATTTTCCTCATATCATATCATATATCAATATGATGATAATGCTACATGATAATACTATAGAATTACAAACACATTTAGGCTGCAAAATGAAGTGTTTTAACATGTCAACATATAGTGGAACATCACCTGTACGTCCAAACCAACAATAACTTCCATTTCTATAGATGGACATTCAAACAAAACAAGTTCTTTTTAAGCCACATGAATTAAATAACCTGACACTTTAACAGCAGAATAAAACATCACCAAGGCAGACAACACAGAGACGACAATATAGATATATAAACTCCACAGCAGCTGCAGCCACAAACACACACATTAAAGCAAAAGAGCTGCAAAGTTTGAGTTACACCATCAGTGTGTGTTGTAGGTACTCACCTGTCTGCGAGTCTGCAGCGTGCAGGGCTCCTCCATCTGCTAGATTCAACTTCTCTTGGAGTTCATTCTCCATGCAAAGTATAACCAGTCCACTCAGCCTCTCTGGTCCCAGTATAACCAGTCCACTCAGCCTCTCTGGTCCCAGTATAACCTGTCCACTCAGCCTCTCTGGTCCCAGTATAACCAGTGACCTCAGCCTCTCTGGTCCCAGTATAACCAGTCCACTCAGCCTCTCTGGTCCCAGTATAACCAGTCCACTCAGCCTCTCTGGTCCCAGTATAACCAGTGACCTCAGCCTCTCTGGTCCCAGTATAACCAGTGACCTCAGCCTCTCTGGTCCCAGTATAACCAGTGACCTCAGCCTCTCTGGTCCCAGTATAACCAGTCCACTCAGCCTCTCTGGTCCCAGTATAACCAGTCCACTCAGCCTCTCAGCAGTCACAGCAGGGATTATTGTCACAAACAGCAGAACACCGGCACACACCTCCTCACTGAAGGTAGAAGTTGTTTCAGCGGAAGCAGAAGTCTCTGATGGAGGATCCACCTGTGAGCTTTTAGCAGTTAGCTAAAATGGCCATACAGTGGAAAATCAGTGTGGCTTTTAGGCCTGAGAGAAGACTTTTAAGGCCTTATTTTTAGAATATTGAATTTAAGACTTTTCTTTAAGACCGGGTATTGTTCCTTGAGCACGTGGGTGAGTTTGATTTGGGTCATCAGCCTGTCCCAGGTGCGACCGCCGTCTCACATCCCCCGCCCGCACCCGTGGCCGCAGGTGCGGCCACGAGCCGGACCAAGACCCGCCCTACGAAGCTCGATTGGTTGGGGTTAGGATAGCCGATTGGTCAGGGGATATGACCTGTACAAATTGGGTTACGTTACCTTGCGTAAGCATGGACGCCTGGCCAATAAATGATAACTGAAGTCATCAGTTGTTTTTGGCTCTTGTAACTTATATGAATATGTTTGGGTAGAGGAGTTCCTCTTATTTCCAAGGTTTCTTCTCCATGTTACACTTTTTGAGTGCTTAATGACAAGTTGGCCACTTCCAGCACCAAATAGGAGGCTATAACAAAATCAACAAACAGAAATTTTACTGACAGATGAGGAGAGTCTTTTGGAAATAAAGGCTAGTTGACAACAATAGGCTACATGTTGACATGAATAAAGGAAAATTGCTAAGGTTGTTTAAAGAGTGCTTTGAAGGTGTACAAAAAGGGTTTTGCATTAATAGCCTAGGCTGAATTATGCAGAATTATGCTTCATAGCACAACAAACAAAGATTCACATTGTCTTGTCTGTCTACTATTATTGCTTGAAAAATTGTTTTCTTCTCTACAAAACTGCATCAGCATTCACTCACAATGTACCAATTAAAAAATTGAGTCTACTGTGTAATTAGGCACACAAAAGGAAAAACGAAATCAACTGACCACATCTTATACTTATAGGTTTCCTTTCAAGTCTGTGGTAAAGGGGTTTTGAAATGTTGGTCTTATTGGGTGTATTAGCTGATCATCTCCCTCAAAAAATCTCAATGATGGATTTTAGAGTGCAGACCTTCCATCTGAATACTTGCCCACAGTATACAACACATGTTTAGTAATGGATAGTATTTTAGTGCAGGGAGGTTTCAAAGAAAATAGATACACACACACACATACACATACACACACAGAGGAAACACTGTGTAATGAGTTTCTCCTGCTCAACGTCCATATTGTCATCCGCATTGCAAAATTAGCCAGGTAAAAGTGCTCTATGAGTGCACCTGTCTGCACGTCTGTATTGTTGCATGTAGTAGCAAGTGGGGTGAAACTGCAATAATTGGATTGAAAGCCATGCAGAAAAAAACTGCTTTGCTTTTTTTAATATTGTGCAGAAGTACTGTATCAAGCTGATTGTGTCCTGCAGAAGCCACAATACACTTGGAAACATGACCTGCCCACAAACTGTTGAAGTGACATTAGATTTGATGATGGAGAAGCAGAAATAAAACACAGAGAAGGGAAATGCATAACTTAAAACCCTACAAACAAAACATGAATACTCAAAATATATATATATATATATATATATATATAGGCTATTTATTTGAGCAACTGTGCACACAGATGACCTGTGACCTTTTTAATGCATTGATTGAGACCCTCTCTGGTGACAAATTACTGATTTGGTTTGGGACTATAATGATTTTGGTAACCCTAGTGGAGTTTCCCTCTTGTGTGTGTGTGTACACCAAAAACTCAAGGTTCACTTATTGAAATGTAACTTTTTCCTTTTGGACGAGGAGCAGTCCAGCTGATTGAGAGCCAGAGAGCATCCTCTCCTGTCAGTATATGGTAGTACACAACAGAAAAGACTGTGTAGCTTTATTCTCTGTGGAGAAAAGAGCTGCAATTAGTCTATTCATTGATTAGTAGATTGACAGAAAAGTAATCAGCAGCTACGTTAAAAATCATTGAATCTTTTTTAAATATTCATTTTTTCAATATTCGTTTTAGCTTCTCAAATGTGAATATTTGCTGGTTTTCTTTTTTAGTAAAATTAATATCTTTGGGTTTCTGGCAGACAAAACAAGCAATATGAATAAGTCTGTTTTGGCTTTAAGAATATGTGATTCCACAATGTTCTGATATTTTATAGATCAAACAACTAATCAACTAATAACTGATGATGAAAGTAATAAGTTGCAGCCCTAGTGGAGAAGATGTGTAATATTTGATTTTTTTATTGCAACATGTGACAAACAGTTCCATATTTTCTTTTAAGGATTCAAAGACCATAAAGCCCTTAACTTCTCAAATAAACATTTCTTCACAGATATGACACTAAACAGATAATAACACTAAACAGGCAAACTCTGCAAACACAAACAATTCTCATTCATCATTACTTTACACATGATAAACAAGTCCCTTATCATCCATATCACCACAGTTCATTCAAATCTTTTTTTGAAGTCTCACACTTTGTTATACAATATCTAATATGGGTGCATCCAGGGTCCATAATTAGCACCATCTACCAACCAAATGCTGGTAAAATATGCAAGTGGCTGGTAGATTTGCTTCACTCACCAGCCAAAAAAACAATGGTAATCTATTGAGTGGCTGGTCGAATTTGAACATTCACTAGCCATTTGCCTGCTGGACAAAAAAAGTAAATTTTGGACCCTGGGTGCATGTTAAAATCACATTTGTGACCGGAAACATTTTGTCAGGTCCACTGCATATAACTTTTTTTAAACAGAGCACAAAAATAATATAACTAGACATTTACGGTACTTACAGTTCACTTTGGAACACACAACTCTGAATTTGGTTATAAATATGCATTTAATTGACCTGGTACATAGACATAAATCTTTAGTCCTGCTAGACAACATGAAAAATTATGTTTTAGTTTTGAAGCATATTTAACACAATGTTATATTTGACTCGTGTATGAATAAATTGTAAAGGCTGAATGGAGTTCATGCTTCACAGGAAACTGTTCTCTGAGCGGCACTTATTAAACACTGCCATCTAGAGGCTGCCCGCTGAAATACAGTTCCCATGTCTCCTAACATGCCTTTTAAACTGGATTTCCATTTTTTTAAATATAAAAACGATTTGTACCTAATTTAAGATCAATAAATGAACACGAGTTTGTACATTTATTGTTCTTCTGACAACTAGTACACACAAATCCTGACATTACAAAATCTCTTCAGTAATACGCTCGAAAATACAATGAAGCTAAAGGTCTTTTTAAAGACTGGTATCAAGTTATTGAATGTACAGATGTTTTCAGCCACTAAGTAAAGCATTTATTGAAGCAAATCAAGATTTTTTCCTCATATCAATGACTTGACTTGAATAGTAATGTTCACAGTGCCCTAAAAAAGAAGGTATGCACATGGTGTATCCTTGCAGTAAAAGTACTATTCGGTGTTGAGGTTTATATTATAGTACTGTCTCAGAAATGTTGGCCAAAAGACAGAAACAGACCGACGAATAAGTTGAACATCTGAACCTGCACAAAATCAAAGAGAACATTTTATCTTTTTTACAATAAAAAAATGGATAAAAATAACATACAAGTGCAAAGTTTGGCCTTTAAAGCTTGATTGCGTGTTTTGAAACAGTTTAATATTGACCAATCTCAAAGGGAATAACTGCTACAGTACTGTTTGTCATGCTTCAGTAACGATATGACAAGGATTTGACAAGAATCAATGAAAACTGAGAAATACTGTCAGGAATCAAGCAGTTGCTCATGCATGATGGTGACAAAGGGGATGATGATGATGCCTAAAGTGGCAAGTTGACATGAGTACTGATCCACATCTCCTAAAACTTGTGTATGCAAAATGTTACTTCATTAGAAAAAACACTAAAACCTTTTCATGTAGCAATAATCTCTGTCAATGCAGCAACACTGGGCTGAGTAAACCTAATAAATTCCCAGGGTTGATGCTGAAGGGTCTTTGAGCAAGACAACAGTGCCAGTCTGTAGCTGATCATGTGGAAGGGTAAGACAAAAATGATTTCCCCAACATGGATCATTAAAGGATGGATCACCCCTATGTTAAATTCCCATAGAGGCAGGCAGATTGTTTATTTTTAAAGGCCAGTTATTTCATGGATCCAGGATACTATGCATCCTGATAAAGTTCCCTTGGCCTTTGGAATTAAAACAGCCCCACATCATCACATATAAAACCATGCCAATCTCTAGGTATGGTGAAGGGTATGTGATGATGTGGGGCTATTTTAATTCCAAAGGCCAAGGGAACTTTATCAGGATGCATAGTATCCTGGATTCATGAAATAACTGGCCTTTAAAAATAAATAATCTGCCTGCCTTTATGGGAATTTAACATAGGGGTGTACTCACATTTGTTGCCAGCGTTTTAGACATTAATGGCTGTGTGTTGAGTTATTTTGAGGGGACAGCACATTTACACTGTTATACAAGCTGTACACTTAATACTTTACATTGTAGCAAAGTGTCATTTCTTCAGTGCTGTCCCATTAAAAAATATAATGAAATATTTACTAAAATGTGAGGGGTGTACTCACTTTTGTGTGTGTGTGTGTGTGTGTATATATATATATATATATATATATATATATATATCATATATACATATACACACACACAGCTCTAAAGGATCAGTTTCCCTCAAATTATAAAAACAAACAAAAAACCCAAACAATTTCTTTGGGAGAAGGTAGTTTCAATGAAAAATGTTCATAAGAACGCATATACAGGAACACTATTAATTATAGATCATGTGGGTGGCTGTGGCTCAGAGGTAGAGTGGGTCGGCCCTTAACCACAAGATTCACGGTGCGATCCCTGGCTCCACCGGCCACATGTCAAAGTGTCCTTAAACAAGAAGACACTGAACCCTAAGTTGCTTCCTGGACGCTGTATGTGGCTTTCGCTTAGGATGGGTTAAACGCAGAAATTGAATTTCACTGTACGGTTGTATGTGACAAAATAATAATAAAGTTTCTTCTAATTTTTATAATTTCTGGTCTGGTAAGCTCACTTCTTTCAAACGCCACACTGGAGCCATACAAGACTTAATACCACTTTTTAAATCACATATGCAGCAGTACTTCCTATCCTGTAAACAGACTTTGATATGTACAATCCGTGGGGTTCCCCTTTAAGATTAACCTCATACCAGTTTGTAATCCTACTGGTGCATTTTTTTCTCCTTAGCAATAATTCCTAGTTCTTAAAATTATCCAGGTACACCCTGGTAAGTACTCCTGGTTGGGAATCACTGCTTTGAAGGATCACATTGTTACGAGTCATTGTGGAAAGCCACTTGTTTTTGCAGCACCACCAGAGCTTTGGTCAATTCAGCACCGCAGACAGCTCCATATGATCCCATAATAAAAGCTGACCAAAAAACACTCACACTAGTGACAGCATCTGTCCAAAAAAATATCAGTTTCACAGACAGTTCATGCACATAAGCACCAAACTGAGAAGCCGTGCTTTCAGTGCAAGACGACACTTCCAGCTTTGGCACCTACATCTGTCTCTTAGCACATACACAACTCCACTGACAGAAGCACACAGGAATATCCAAAGCCCAATCCTTTGACTCCAAAACGCAGATTAACAGTCTTTTTTTTTTTTTTTACAAAACACTTCAAACTACCAGCCCTCTAATTAATGTTGCAATAAGGTAAAAAGGTTCTTATCAGAACCTTAACCGAGGGAACACTTTTCCTCTTCCTCCACTTGAGCTATTAATACACCCAAACAAAAGAAAAGAGGCTTAATGAGGCAGCAACGGGGAACTCATGCGAACTAAGTTAGACAAGAGCTTTGTAGTGTTCAGCTTCAAGGATTCCAGCTTTTCATACAGGCAATGCATTCCACTTTGCCATTTCCATTGTGGCTGATGCTCTTAGGGTAAAAGTACAGTAAATGTACATCATGCTACGCCCTTTTTAAGCATTATGTCTGGACCCATTTAGCGAGGTCTCTTTGAAATGGCAAGGGCAACATAAGAGCGAAAAGAGATGCATAGTTTTAAGCATGATAATGTGCTGGGTATGAATATTTTAGATCCTATAAAGAATCTCTGAAGAAACACACTGACTTTGCTGTTACAAAATGATCTGTGCTAGAAACATCGAACATATTTTACCAGTTGGACAAAACCATCATAAACCGTGATATATGTGAAGCATTTTTTTGCATATTTGCATGAAAGGAAACATCTCATGCAGCTTAGAGCAGCTAGCTTGAGATTAAAGCTTTGGTTCAGTGCATTGAAACGGAAGAAGATGAGGAATTGTATTTAAATGCACACAGTAGTCCAACTTGGAATTTCTATCCTGATTGAGCAGGAGAAACTGGTTCTAGGCAGCTTCACATATAGTACTGAACACAAATACCCATTATATTTACTTGCCAAACTATCCTGGCTAACACCAGTATTGTAACATTGGGGCAAAACTTCAAAGTCCCGAATTAAATCGGGGATATTGAAATAAGCAAGTAAACAAACTCACAATAAATAAAGTAAGAATCTGCCAAAAAATAAAAGCCCAGAAAATAAAACAAAAAAGTAAAGTTTCAGATAACATCATGCACAGAGGACTTAACACTAACCAGATATCTGCCTCAAAGTGAGAGCTGTCACACAGTGCAAAGATCACCATTTCAGTCATGCAGTACAACATGGTAAATAGAGCAAGGGATGGTGTCATAATAGAAGGAGTGTTTGTTTGAGGTCTGTCCTCATGGACTTGATGTTTTCATTAAGAGTAGATGTTTTGCAGTAGTTGTCAGACTTTAGGCAGTGACACAAGTGGCAACTATTTTGCCTTAAAATATCACCACCCTTAACTTATAGACTCAAACCTGTCCATTACCTGATTTAATTGCATTTTTTGGCACATAAAACTTTTCATTTTCTTTCATCTGAAAAGGAAGCTACTTGAAGCTGCCCTTTGGCGTCTTGGATCTCAAAAAAACTCAACCTAAATTCCTTGACGCATTCACCTCACACTAAGCTGATTGGAATTTTCCATTAGGGATATTCTGTTCAATCCAATTGGTTGTAGTGATAATGAGGCAATTAAGTCCTATACCACACAAGGCAAATCCACTGCTGGGCTTATACTGACTAGAATGATCAGACTATGAAGAACAGCAGTGGTCATACTCCCACACTGGAGGCAAAAATAAGTCTAAATATAGCTCTTGTAGGGTCATATCCCCTCGGGCAGCTGTACTCCCCATAGAACAATAAAACCCCAGATTTGGCTGAACATACTACATCCATATTTGGTTGCTTTTTAAAAAAAAAACATGTTTACACTTTTGCTTCTTTAAACAAGGAAATTACTTTTTTTGACAACTGGACACAGCAGCAGTTCAATCTCAAAATTCACCAGCCACCATAAATAGAGTCCAAAGGACTTTGGTTAGATAAATTTGACATCCATTAACCAGTAGCTAATGGTGTTAATCTCTTCTTGCCTATAATAGTCTTACAATGTCTACATAACTGTGTCTCTAACCTACTTCAGGCATTCATGTCTAAGATGATTACAAAGATGAATTAACAACCATCTGACTACATGGAAACAGTCTTTAGAGCGGATAGGAAAACACACACATACACAAAATGTCTTTTTTTTTCTTCTAAAGACTCACTATATTCACTATTTATTTTTAGGTCAGTCTGAACCATAAATAAGTTAACAATATAGCTTATCATAAATAAATCTCAGTTGTAAAATTCACATATAAATACCCTGCTCCCTCTTGCAGAGACTTCCCAGAAAAGGACCCACGTTACGCAGCAGCACGTTGCATTTCTGCTCTCCCTTTGACAAAAAAAATACAAAGCGTCCATGGTGTAAACACTACAACTTTCCCTTTAAAACCTCTGGAGGCATGGACAAAGACAGGTAAATGGAGCGGACAGAGCGAGAGCTGCGGTTTTATGAAGAGACTGAAGATGGCTCTCCATTGTTTGTCTGGACCTGGGGCAGTAGGGCAGCCCTTTTCATTTTGGACACTGGTGACAACTTCTTCCTGGTCCAGTCCCTGATTGACACAGTCCGTCTTTGAAAGTGAGAGAGAAAGAAAAGGGATAGGGTATTGCTAGTGATGATTGACTGATTGATTGATTGATTGATTGATTGATTGATTGATTGATAGATACTGAGGTGACGGTTGCTGCTCCTGCTGCATGCTTGGTTTTGGAGACGGGCGGACGTCCATGCAATCAAGCCAGAGGCAGAGAGCTGCCGGGGACAGAGAGAAGAAGAGAGCGGTCTCCACAATGTTCCAAGCCGTCCTGTGGGTCATGAAGCTGTCTGAATCTCCCTTTTTCCTCTCGCTGTCTCACTGTTCTTCTGAGAAGTGAAAGGCTGGATGCATTGGTTGGTGCTCAGAGTCTGTCCCCAGACTCGCGGGTGTGTTGATGGGCACGATGAGAGGCGTGCTGTTGGAGGGCTGCAGCTTGGTGTTGTCCTCTGGAAAAGTCTTCTCCTGAGACTGGGAGGAGGAGGATGAGGAATGGGTGCTCTCACTGGAACTGCTGCGGGTCTCTGTGCTGGTACTTGTCTTTTTCATCTTCCTCCTCTTGGCTAGTGGCGCTTTGTCCACCGTCTGCAGTCGGAAGCCTTCCCGCTTACATTTGTTAAATGCCTGGGACAAAAAAAAGGGGATTGGTGAGCCAGTTGTTTTCTCTGAATGAATATTTTTCCAAGGGATGCACCAATCCTACTCTTTTGGTCTCCCTGTGCTGATTCGGATTCCTCAACTGCTGATATTGAGTACTAATCCTTTTACACGTGCTTAAATAGAGTCAGCCTCAGCGCTGATACCAATTCAGCGTATCCGACAGGTTTTGGACTAGTTGCAACAATATTGCTTTATCAAGTGTGGGTTTACCAATGAAAATACATTTTTCATGCATGAAATACAGATCTACAACATCTGTTTAGAATAGGGCTGCAACAACTAATGATTTATCTGCCAATATTTTCTCTTTTAAACCATTTTATTTTAATTGTGATCCTGTTTTACTTTGGAGAATTAACCTCATAATACACTTAAAATAATGTTAATTTCCATCTTCAGGTTAACTGGTAAGTGTTTAAGAGTGGATTCAGTACAGTTCAAGTGCAGCAGCAGCAGCATGGAAGCAATTGTTCAATACAACCCACATTTTACAACCGGAAGCCCAGAGTTCCTGACCTGGCCTACAGAATTCCTGGCCTACATTTAAAATTAGCATGCACTGCTGGTAATTTCTTACATGAAAGGTAGCTTTGACGTAAGTGTGGACAGAGGCAGTAGAGGAGCCAAGAATGTCCGGGGTCATGAGTGGGTTGGAGGACAGCTGGCTGTCGTCCTGGAGCCAGGCATTGTAACGTAGGCCGCACATCTTAATCCTCTTGTTTGGGTCCACAGTCAGCAGCTCTGCAAGAACAAGACACGGATTTACCATTAGCGCTCTAAATACACGAGTAAGGAGGTGAGCTACAAAGAGGAAGGGATTTCCTCTTCAGGTAGCTGAGTCACTGTGAGCTACTTTGTGAGTTTAAAGTTCAACCTGTGATTAAATTAAACAAATGGGTAGTCCTGCTAAAAACATTCTAAAACATCCAATATTTTCGGATATGTTGTCAATTCAAAACTGGGTGACAGGACTTTTAAAACAGATACCAACTCTATATACCACAACTACATCTAACTTTGTAATGTTTTCTAATGCTGTAAGGATTCATTCACATTAGTTCACATCTAAAATTGGAGTAAAAGAGGCCTGTATTTTCAATTATGATAAGCTGAATAAACACACTACACAAGTCCCATTATTAATCATAAGCTAGCTAATAAGTGAGATAACACCTGTACTTGTATGGTTGTATAATTTAAATAAGGGAGAGGGCATGGGACAATGTTCTTGTGGTCTCGTAATTTCTTGCAATTACAGTATTTTAGCCAATTTACATTAAAAGCACACTATAGGGAAACAATTTCCTAATTATTTCACTAATACACTAAAAATGTTATGTGAAATCCACAGGCATAACATCTGAGCTTTCACTTTATGAGAATAAACTTCTAGCATACAGTAGTTCACACAAATCATTAGATTTAAGAACAAGTCACCAGTTCCATCCTGACCTTGTATCAGGTCCTTGGCCTGCTGGGACACATTTCTCCAGGCCTCGCCTTCAAAAGAGAAGTCCCCCTGTTTGATTTTCTTCATAATTTCCTCAGCACTGGTGTGAGTCAGGCTCTTCTCCTGACACTGAAAAGGCACCTGGCCAGACAGCATGGTGTACTGCAAACAGAGCAAAACCACAAAATCTGCTGTCAAAACACCATCAATGCAGTTTCCAGGTTTAAAGGAACACGCCGACTTATTGGGAATTTAGCTTATTCACCGTAACCCCCAGAGTAAGAAAAGTTGATACATACCCTTCTCATCTCCGTGTTGTTGTCTGACGGTTCCAGCATTAGCTTAGTCCAGCACAGATCCTGCAGGTAACTGGTTCCAACTAGCCTACTGCTCCCAATTGTGACAAAAGTGACAAAATAACGCCAACATGTTCCTATTTACATGTTGTGATTTGTAGAGTCTGGCGTGTACAAAAAACAACGTAACATGAGACACAGCCATCTTCTAACAGTAAACAAACCGGGAACTATATTCTCAGACAGGCTTGCTGCGAGCATATCACTCCGCCCAAGTACTATATTCTTCCGCCTGAGAATATAGTTCCCAGTTTGTTTACAGTTAGAAGACGGCTGTGTCTCATGTTACGTTGTTTTTGTACACGCCAGACTTATAAATCACAACATGTAAATAGGAACATGTTGGCGTTATTTTGTCACTTATTCGGAGCAGTAGGATTACTGGAACCATTCACCTGCTAGTTCTGTGCTGGCCTGATGCCGCTGGAGCCGTCAGACAGCATTACAGCACACACGGAGATGAGAAGGGTATGTATCGACTTGTCTAACTCTGGGGGTTACGGTGAATAAGCTAAATTCCCAATAAGTCGGCGTGTTCCTTCAATATCTGCACTGTCAATGAAATCTAAACATTTTGTGTGGCACAGGAAATGCTAAATGTTTGTTTTTTTATATTAATCATGTTGCCTAAAATGAGCTGACAAAGTAACTGGGCATTAATGTTAGAACAAATCTGCTGTTAAAATAACAACTTTAAAAGCGCTCTTGACCGATCACGACTGTCCACATTATTCCATTGTTATGCTGCATGTTGTTGACCGTGGTTGAACCAGCACTAAACAGAAGAGTCTGTGCTTAGCTGAATGTACAGGATACTCTCACCTTGGCCTGCTTACATCTGCCCGCAGATTTCTCATTAAAATGGCAGTAGTTGGGAACAGGCCTTTCGGCAGTGGAGGATTTGTCCTGATCTCTCCCTCTTTCTCCCTCCCTCTCTGTGTCTGCTCACTTTGCTTCCAGGGCATTGTGCGCACAGCTTGTCAGTAGCCATTTCATCAGAGCTCCATGAGGCACACTACTCCCATATCCCCCCAGGGGGCGTCGGTGTGAAACAACACTTGCACAGAGAGCCCAGACTCTGTACGGATGACTGGCCAGGTCTAGAACCCCTCTCTCATGTGCCCTGTCCTTCTCTTCTCTACCTGTCCTTTTAATTTCTCTCCACTACAAAGAAAAAGGTTGAATTAGGATGACATTTCCGCTACTGGGAAGCGACGTCTCGTTTAAGCGCAGCATTAACCAGCTCTGAGAGCCTGGCTGGTTGCTCTCCATTCCATGGTGAGCATTAAACTGTGTCAGCTCACCACAGGATGCTGACGGTTGTAGTGCTGAACAAGAGAGGGAGATGAATATCATGCATATAAGATTAAACAGAACATGCACATACATGCATGCACATTCATACACACAAACACCGACCCCACACATACATACGCACTCACGCTGAAAGCTTGATTTTGATGTGGGTATAATTATCCTCAGTAACTTTTAACCTGATCATATCAAATATTAAATATTATAAATTATAAAATATGAATACCATTCTCTCTGCATACAGTTTTGCAGATACGTTTGTCAAGCAAATCAACATCAGTAACCATTAACCATCATTTGGATTAATGCTGCCATTAATGAATATTTTCTTTTATTGATTAAAGTATTTCTTCCATTAACGGAGTAATCATTACATCAGTTTAAAAAATAAGGCCCATCAGAAATTAGCAGATCCCAAGGGGATCTTCTAAAATTCCTTTCACAATCCGATAAATAGTCGAACAACTCAAAGTTATCAAATTTAAGCAAAGAAAATATTTAAATTTTAAAAGCCATAACCAGCAATTGTTTGGCATTTTCTTCACTTGATAAATAACCTATATTAATCGGTTGTCAAATATGTCAGACAGATTTTGAACTAACCAATTGAGCACTTGTTTCAGCACTAAGTTAGATGTTGTATTTTCTTACGTTAGGTTTACAATTTCTGTTCAAATTGCTGTAAAATAAAATACTGCTGAGTGGTGATATGTTTCTTTTCCATCAGGAATATATGGAGTTGAATAATAAATTATTCTCCATCAGTTTAAATTTGGTTTTAACCTGAGCATGGCTCTGTCGTCCCACACCCACTCACCAGAATAACTCCCAGACTCCACAGGTCACAGGACTCGTCGTAGCCGTCATACTTGAGTATCTCTGGTGCTGCGTAGTGCAGGGTGAAGCAGGGAGTCTTCAGGAGCTGATTGTCTGGTGGTTTGAGGCGAGCAAAGCCAAAGTCTATGATTTTTATCTCAGAGTTCTCACTCTCGTCTGTGAAGAGCAGGTTCTACAAAGCAATTGGGAGACACGGACAGCAATCATTTTTTTTCTGCTCAGCAAAACTGTTTCACGTAAGAGCTTACCAAATTGGACATAAAGACTTGTCTGACCAGGTACTTTTGACCCATGTTAGGGTCGAACAATTCTACTCTTGTTTTGTGGAGGATTGCAGATGATAATGCGACAGATCATACAAAGTTCAGAAAAAAAACAGTAATTCTGTTTTAAAAGCTTTTGATCCAAGTATTTCTGTATTAATTACAAAGACACAAACCATGCTCAGACAGAAAAGAATTTCGAGCTACAGTCCTGCTGTGTATGTCCAATACCTCCGGTTTAAGGTCCCTATGCACCACTCCTACGTCGTGCATGTGACTGACGGCCGACACCAGTTTTCGCATGATGCGGCTGGCCTCGGTTTCGCTGAAATGTTGCTTTCTGCGGATCCTCTCCAGCAGCTCCCCTCCACCAAGAAGCTCCAGAACCAGGTACGTGTGGAGCTACAGAAAACACACGCACAGAATATATTTACACTTCTCACCGACCTCTGTTACACCCAATTCCAACCTTTATTCCTTGACATGCTCTGGAATAGCACAGCAGGTGCAAAGTGTGCATTTTGTAATGTATTTTCAATCTTGCAATCAGCTCCAACTGCTAGCTGAAAACAGCTGAATCTTAACGTGTGAAATTGTGGATGAGAATGTTTCTGTTGCATAATAAATATAGCAAAAAAACAGCCCATCCTTGATCCCATGATGTTGAGATCAAACCATAATGGTATTGAGTAAAAGTGAAAGGGGCCAAACAAAATGGGAAGGGAATAATGTGTCTGGGCAGCGCGGTAGAATTTCTCATTAGTGCTGGGTCTGGGGAACAAAGGCAGGACTGGGTTGAGGCGAGGCGAGGCAGCACTGCTTTGATCTGGGTCACAGGCCTCTGAGGTACAGTAATAACCCTACTGAGCTCATCAGGACTAAAGTGGTGCTCCTGGGCTTGAAGGGCCGGGACTAATGAACCTGTACACAGCCACACAGACACACCTTAGAAATAACTGAGGTAAGCTACAGTCGGAACACATGCACACTTAGTTTGGTTTGAGTGCACGGCTCAATTATTAACACAAGTAAATCTAGGTCGTTTCAATTCACTGCTATGAAATGGATGTTTGTACAGCTGCAGTTTAAAAATACATTTGGTGTGAAATATTGAGCACATGGAGAGATGTTATAGGACAATACATTAAGAGATAAAGAAAGACCTTGAGGGCTACCAGCAACCCCATTAATCTGCCTTGTTCCAGTTCCAGGACTTAATAAGGCTGCAGTCCCCACAGGCTCCACAGAGAGCCATGTAAAACAGAATTTATGGTCGCAAATGTATCCACCGCGAATAACCTTACCTGGTCGTGGTAAATTTCATGTAACTTGACAATGTTAGGGTGGCCATCGCAGAGCTTCAGGGCTGCTACTTCCCGCTGAGTCTGTGCCTCCATCCTACAGCAAACACAAGCAGGAAGCCAGATAACTGTCAGGAAATACAACATAAATACACACACATACACAGCAGAGTGAGAAAGTGACATTTTAGAGGGCAGTTTTTGTATCCTTTAACAGGTTTTCAATTGACATTTTGGTCTAATCTGGGCAATGTTTGTGGAAAAATGCAGTAATTTAGTAACTTTACATTACATATTAGTAAATAATCAAGTCAGTATAATATATCAAGAGAAGACAAGGCAAGGTTTAGAAAAGAAGACCCACTACCTTTCTACTTTTTATATGACATTTGTACAATATAACCTTTTTCACATGGGTTGTGTGGGGTTGACATTTTCTTCTGCTTGGTTATTTCACACAATTCACCTATTGTAAGGTAGCTCATATGGTTTGGTTCTCAAATTCTCAAATTTTTTTATTCATTTTTAAGTGCAGTTTGCTCTGCTGATTTTCTTTACCTTGAAACAGACAAATTCCAAATAACTCACAGTTAGAAGAAGAAACACGTGTTTGTGTCATGCGGATTGCCCAGTGAGTCTCACTATTATTAGAGCCATAATATTTGGTGCCACACTGTCAATGAAGTGTAGACGTATAGTGTAGGACTGCAGTCATCACACATGATCAAAGCTTGTTTTGTAGCAGTTGCCAGCAAAAACAAGGGTTTGTAAGCAGATTTGTATTTTCATTTAGTTAACCCACATAGCGCAACCTTTAACAGAGTAATAGGGCAAATTAAATTATAGGGCAAATTATGACATTATTTTGCATTCGTCTGTTTAAGATAACATACTAATTCTGCCAGGGAAAGGAAGGAGGATGGCCGACTGATTTATCCAGGAAAACTATAAACATCACACAGCCAAAAGCATCTGGGTTGACAAACACATCTGAGCAAGCAGGATGTGAGTTTGTACCTCTTGCTGACAATCTTGACTGCGTATTTCTGTCCGGTCTTCTTGTGTGTGCACCGTCTGCAGATGGAAAAGCTACCCTCTCCTAAAGCACTGTCCTTCAAGTCCATCTCATAACTCATATAGAAAGGTGAGTCCTGCAGAGGGGGGACAGTGGACCAAAACAAGTTTTTATAGAGAGGCATCAGTAAAGGGTCTAATAATGACTTAAATTAAAGAATCACCTCAATGTTGTTAGGTCTTCAATAAAAATAGAAGTAAACTGTATTAAATATTTAAATATATTACACTAATTACTTTCCTGGTGCTAATGTGCATATCAAATTAATTTGCTATTTATTTGAATATGATCACAGCTCTATGCTTGCTATTCTTTTCTATAGTGTATGCTGTACAACTACTGTACATGTCTTCTGAAATGGAAGTCTGATTTAGAAGTCTTATATACAGCATTTATATTAAATATACAACCTTTTTTAATAACCACAGCCTGAAACCTGAAGTCTCTTAACCGCTTCGTCTTTCCTTTTTTTGTGTTTCAAATATTGCTTCTATGCGATTATAAAATTCAAACTCGTTGTTTTGTGAACATTAAACATTTATTAACACACATAGTGAGTGCAGCAGTCCATGAAAACCATTTTAGTATGAGCCCAGCAAACTTCTCTTGTTGTGCATGCAAAAAAGAAACGCAGAAGAAGCAAACAAAATACTGAAGAACACTACTAGACATAACAAGAAACTTCCTTGTTTGTGACAGAAAATGGGGTAAAAACCTGTAGAGCACAGTGAGTTGAGGCTTGGAATTGTGAATACATTTGAAGCATATTGTTGCCTGACTGCTCGGCCGAAACTTTCCCTTTCAAATGTGTGTAAGCAGTAAAAAGGGTAGAATGTTATGACCAAGCATACTTGCAAGCCAAAATGCTGATTTTCTTTTTTATGAAAATTCAATCTACTATTCCAGCGTTTTGTTGATTAATTAAACATCGCTAAAAGGTTTTTGGTCTAGACTAAAAAGCATTAAAATGATTCATTACAATCCCTATCGCAAATATAAAAAATGGAATCTTGGAAACAGCTAAGTTTGCAGCAGGTACCCAGGATGCTGATGAGAAAGCTTGAAACCCAATGATCCAACAAAAGGCAATGCACCGCTCCCTTCTCAAAAAGCATTATGTTATACAGATACACAAGTGCATTCATGAACAAACATTATTAAATAAACAGGCTCATGTCTGAAAACGGAATCGGAGTATAAGTGAGTAAAACAAGTACAGTAGGAAAAAAAAAAGGTTCTCGTGGAATGGAGAGGGGGGTTGGGGCGGGGAGGAAGCTCATCTGTCTTTGACAGCAGCCATTAGCTTAAGTGTGTTTGTGCAGGAGGATCCAAGTCCATTCATCTTACCTTTATCATGGCGCTGCGGGCCACCGCAGCAGAGCCCGGCCTCTCAGAGCCCCCACACAGCTGGACAGAGTCGTCCATCACCACATTCCTCTTGAACAGGATAGAGGGGGCCATGAAAGAGTAGCCCTGCACACAGAAACACATAAACTCTAGGTATTTACATTTTAAAGTGAGCGCTGGATTATAAGGACAGAGGGAAAGGACACATCCATTGCTGCAGTTTACAGCCTCAGAAATAGCCTGGACTATCTATCCTCCTGATTGTACTTTATTATATATAGTGGAGACATTTATAGACACTTATATATTTCCATTTTTATCTGTGAAACTTAAAATTGTTGACATTATTTTTTCAAATTTTTGTACATCAAGCAAGCCTGTCAGCTCCACAATACACCCAATTATTTTTGTGAGTGACAGTAGCTGTCCAGCTGTTCTTATTGTTAGACCTGTCACTGTGGAGCGCTGCCTGCTGAATTCCAGCTGTGGGGAGCCCAAAGCTTTGAGCTGGCATTAATCTCTCTCTCTCCCTTTTTCACCGACACACACACACACACACACACACACACACACACACACACACACACACACACACACACACACACACACACACACACACACACACACACACACACACACACACACACACACACACACACACACACACACACACACACACACACACACACACACAGCTGTGTGGTATGTAGTGACAGCCATGGATGGACGGAAGGATGGGTGGTGAATGAATGAGATGCCCTAAATTGCCGGGCTTCAATATTTGATTGCTCTGCTGTGAAATTACATTTTGGCGCTCTTAATGCAATTTTAATTTTGCTCTGTGAGGCACCGTGGGGGAGCAAGTGCATGGTTTAAAATTGGGATTGCTGTCGTTATCTCAGAGATTGCTAGGCTCGCAAATTATAAAGACCACAAAATTTCAGACTATGTGAATGGCAGCTGAGAGCGAAAAAAGCCAAGATGAAGTTGGCAATCAAAGACTGAAGGCGTAACCGAGACAGACGTGGTGATGCTCTCAAAGTGTAACCTTTTATTCCACGAGAGAAGCCCGTTAATGGATCTATTGATCTACCGAGCTCAAGGATCCAGAAGGCAATCAAAGTTGAAATTTCATGCAATACATCAGACAGCCATCAGCTTGCACAGAGTTGTGGGCCATATTATGGTTCAAAGCTAGATCAAAAATAGTCATTCACATCTGTTACTTCAATAAGAGCTGCATATGGCAGCAATTACTTCAATAAAAGACTCTTTAGTCAATTTGAATACCAGTGCACACAGACAGACTCATGTTGACTTACAGCAACCTTTTGATGACATTCAAAACTTCACTTGATTACTTCAATTGCTGTGGAGTATGACAAATATAGTCACAGACAAAAAAGTGGATAATGTATAATGCAATTTTTCATCCGTGTCAACATTTCACACTGACTGCAACCAAAGCCCAGACAAACATCAGCACAAAACAAATGCAAAACCTGCAAGGAGCACAATGAACGTTCCTGTATGTAAAAAACAAAACAATGAGTCAGTCACAAATAAATAAATAAAAAATAGTCTGGTTCCTTAACACTCTCCCACCTGGAAGATGCGGTCACAATTCTGAGGCAGAGCTGCGGGAGAGTAGGTGGGGTCCATCTCTGTGAACTCTTCTGCAAAGTTGCTGACATCCAGCTCATCCCGAATCACCGGCTTGAACGGGGCAGGCACCTTCTTAGCTGCCAAGTCCTCCCAGTTTATTTTCTAACGTTAGTTTAGAAAAAGAAAAACATTGTGGTTCATCCCCATCCTTATTAACATAGCTTATACAAACACTCAGTTTTCTCTAATGCTACTCACTCAAAGCAGCCCCATTATGTGGAGTAACAGTCCACCCTGCCATTTGGTTTTTCTAAATATTGTGAAATATTCAAGACAAGTAATGAGATCCACCTGGTAAAACGGGTGTTTTTTCACATTCTCTGCTCCATTAGGACCTGAGCCCAATCTCTTCTTTGGATCTTTGATGAGGAGTCGCTGGATGAGGTCTTTGGCCAGAGGTCCCATATCTTTGGGAAAAGGAGGATCCTTTTTTGAAATCCTCCTGTGACGCGCGAGACAAATATGGTCAGTGTTGTAGAGTGATTATAACTGAAGGCTAGCTGAAATCTGTGGTGATCTAATGATCAGGGAGAATCCATACTTGGCAATGTCTGTGTGCGAGTTCTCATCTCCATCAACGGTGAAGGGCGATCCGCCAGTCAAAAGCTCGTACATCAACACGCCGAGGCTCCACCAGTCCACCGCCTGGAATGCATGCAAGCAACCACCCGTGACTTTGGCTTAACAGACTAAAAGAAAAATCTCAATGGAGAGCACACACATACAGGAATATAGAAAGGAGAGTCTGGGCTGCTTGATTTGATCAAACATAAAAACGTAAACCTATAAATTACCTTGTCATGTCCAGACTCTCCTCCTTCCACAATTTCTGGAGCCATATATTCAATGGTGCCACAGACAGAAAACGCCCTTTCCACCTGTTTTAACAAAAGCACAAATCAATAGACACATTTTAGATTCCAAATCTAGAATCTTAGCCTTGTCTGTGCCTGCAAGTGGGCAGGACTGTGAGAGAATGGTTCAAGATTAAAGCCCCTAAAACCTTGGTTTCAAATCTTAAAAGGACAATTCCGGTGCAAAATGACCCTAGGGGTTAATAACATATGTGTACCGAGTCGATCGTTCTCTAGGACATGTTTTCATGCTAACCAAAAGGTTTCTCTAGCTTGAAACAAGCTACCGCAAACCGGTGATTAGCTGCTAACGCTAGCTTTCGGGGCAGAGGGTTAATCTCTATACCACTAACAAGGCTCAAAACAGCACCACACTTTAACGGTAGCATAACGAGGGTCCCTACATGCAAACCGAAGGATTGAGAACTTTGTAAGTGTACAGACAGTTTATTAAAAAGATAGATTATAAAGACAGTAGCGTTCATGTTTACATGTGGGCGCCATCTTGGAAAACAGTCATGACCAGTCGAACTACCAACGCTGTGTTTGAGCTATGTTACTGGTTGCACAGCGTTCGTCATTCGACGTCACTATTTTGAGCCTTGTTAGTGGTATAGAAATAGAGATTTACCCTCTGCCCCGAAAGCTAGCGTTAGCAGCTAACCACTGGTTTGTGGTAGCTTGTTTCAAGCTAGAGAAACCTTTGATTAGCATGAAAACAGATCCCAGTGAACGGTCGACTCGGTACACATGTTATTAAACCCTAGGATAATTTTGTGCCGAAATTGTCCTTTTAGTATTTAAGTACAAATTAACGTTGACAATGTATTATGAGGAAGGACATGGATTCATCACGATTGTTAGACCTCAAGGATACAAACAATATGTTTTGTTGAGAAACGCTGAAAATAAACAAGAAAACTCCCCAGGGAACCTTTAACATTTATAACTTAATGAGCAAAAATTAATGTTCAAGTTTGAAAAAAGATCTTTCATTTATTTATTAGGAGTTCATCAGGAGTGAGTGGGTCATAAGTTGAAGGATTGAGAGGTTTTAACACATACTGAGACATAGCCTACTGTACCTGATCAAATTCTTTACTGAGACCAAAGTCTGTGAGAACTATATGACCACTCGAATCCAGCAGAATATTCTCAAGTTTCAGGTCCCGATAGACAATCCCAAGCTGCAACAAGAAAGTGACAGAGGGGCAAGTTAATGCATGTAAACATCAATAGATAACTTCTGAACAGACAAGAGGCCTTGGTTGTGATGAATCTCAGGGTTACCTCATGTAGATGTTCTAGTGCCAACACAATCTCTCCACTGTACAAGGCGACTTCTTGTTCCTTAAATCGCACCCTCTGCACCAAATGTGTGAAGAGCTCCCCACCATTTACATAATCTATAATTAATAGATATCATGCATGTCATGTTTCATCCAAAATAATATAAGTAGGTTCGTTTTTCAACAGGAAAGGGCAAATATTTTTTTTGCAATTTCTGTTTATACTTATTCAATCAGCTGGTGCATTTCTTTCACTGGGTTAAAGAAAATCATTAACCTTTTATTTTTCTTGTATAAACATAACAGAGAAGGCATTTTGCTATCAAATATCCTAACCGAGAATCAGGTGCAGCTTGGTATCCGTCTGGAAGGCATAGTGAAGTGTGACGAGGAAGGGAGACTGGCGGATGTGCTCCAGTACTTGACGCTCTGACCGCGTGTGTTCGGCAGTCTTTGCCTTTTGTACAATAGTGGCCTTCTTCAAAACCTTCATGGCATACAGCTTTCCTGCATCGTGACCACTCACTTTCCTCACCAGGAACACCTTGCCATAAGCTGGTGGTTATTATAAATAAAGACAGAGGGCAAAGTTCAGTGCAGAGCAAAGGCTTTATCATTCCAAAAACAGACAATATCGGATTCCAGACTGGCATGCAAACTGTCATCTAAATATCACAATCTGTTCAACAGAGGGAGAGACTAGTTTAAAGGTTCACTCACCTCCTGTGCCCAGCACCTTTAATAGCTCAAAGTTTTCAATGCCCACCCTCTCCACATGGCCCGTCAGGTTGGCTGAAGTCAGAGAAGAAATAAAATATATTACAAGAGAATCAGATAAACGTTCATCTAACAAAAAGTGGCTTGAATGATAAAATACTAAGGAAAAGGAAATAACCAACATCATGTGATCAGTAGAGTAGATGTATTCCAAGTAAGTGAGTCACGATTCTCCAAATCTACGATTCCATTTGACTTTCGATTTTAAGGTCTCGATTCTATTCAATTTTTGATTCAACATTTTTTTTTCAACAGGGACGGCAATGCCACAGTAAGAGCCACTAGATGGCAAAAGGGAACTTGGCAACAACAGTTTGAGTTTCTTTGAGTTTTTTTCAGAGGCGCATGACTGCACCATTAGTTTAACGAGATATACCTGAAGACACCATGGAGCCCACATGCTTAACCTTCATTGTTTGTTTACATAACTCACTCATGAGGAAGGCAACATGTTGCCACACCGGTGACTTCAGGGATGCAGGATCATTTCCAGTTCTGTTCATCTCCAACTCCTGCAGTGGAAATGGTGTCTGGAATACTCAAGCTGCCGGCTACAGGCACAGGTAAGCTAACGTTACCCTGTGTCTTCAGCTGCATGCTACCAGTCGGTAAGCTACGCTGTGTCTGTTGTTGTTTTTTCGGACGTGTACAAGTAGGCAGGTGTGAAGAGAGAAAGAAATACTGGCGAAATTGCCGATCCTGGTTCTGGTTTCGAAAACGAAAGCTCATTTCGATAAATTTTCTATTTAAAATCGAAATCGTGACACCCCAATTCCAAGGGTCATTCACTTTTAGAAGATTATGTGTGAGAGTATATTTTGTACTCTGTATTCTGTACAAAAAACACAATTGTGAGTAGCTAAGAATAGCAAAGAGTATTTTTCTATATTAGGTATTCTTTTACCGGCTTATCTGGAACACGGGAAAAATGTTTATATTCACTTCACTGACATCCCTGCGGTTTGTAACTGCAATTGCTGTTTGCAGTTGGATTATAAATTTCCCACCTGCCGTGATTGGTGCCATATTAAGAATTAGCACAACCTAAAAGCTAAAAGCAAGACATTAAAGATATGATTATAGTTACAAGTTGTGAACGCAAATTGGAGTATAAAAGTGCAGGGTCTGGTTCAGTAAAAAAACTGTACCATAGCCTAAGTCTTTAGACCACCTTTAATCCCAGTCCTTCTCTACAGTATAGCTATTTCTGCTCCTAAATGATAAAAAGGTGAAAAGATGCTTAGTTACCAAGGAAAGCTAAAGAGATGAAGTTTCAGCGATAAAATGACCAGCCTCTGGCCAAAAATCTGTGAAAACGTTCTCATTGAATAATATTGAATACTGTTGATTCAGCCATTATACATTTCAAACAAATCAGCTGTTTTGCTGTTGCCAAAAGCAGGAACACCAGAAGGCACATTTACATTACTGTGCGGTCCTGTATACTTTTTGTTTTGTAACTCTTGCCCATGTTATAAATAATGTATTCTTGCATTTCATTTTAATACAAAGAGACTCTTAGCCATGATGCTTTGAGGCGAATGAAGTCAAACTCTGCAAAGCTAAAAGATTGGAGAAGTGGGCTTTAAATTGGAGGATCAGCGATTTAAAACCCTGGACAAGTTAGGAACGTCTGGGTGGTGGTTAAATGACTGCATTGCATAGCTAACAGCAGCAGACTGGGCTTGCTGCACAGGTGAATGTTTCATTGTAAAAATGTACAACAGTGCATATTGCAGACAGAAAACCTGCATAATCAGTAAGCTTCCTTCATGTAAACAAATAACTAAAACACAGTATGAGATCATCTGTAGCGCACGGGCTACATTAACAAGTAAAAGGTCACAATCTTCCATCAGGGATCTTCAGTGAATTCAGCACACACTGTCAGTGACTCCTTGTGTCTTTCTAAATCACGGTCTCCCAGTACAGCTGACTGAGCATAGCATGCTCTTAGACACGCATGTCCATTGTGGTGTTCCTTCTGTCTGACAATCTGAAAACAGGCTACTGAGCAATTAAAGCGGCTGATTTAATCTTTTCCGCTGCTTTCTTCCGAGTCGCACGAGAAGAAATGCTGCAACTATTAGACACTTCACGTGCATACTGTATCATTTCAACACTGTCCTTCAAGTCTGAGGTCAGGGATTCAGGTTGCATAACACCCTTGTCAAACTCATCTGCCAAGGCCAAGTTTGATTTGACTGCTAAACAAGAGGAAACTTTAGTCTACAGTAGAGAAATGCCAATGTTCCTCAAAATAAAAAGCTTACCTTAATAGTGTATTTTGGTTGGTTTCCTGAGTGATAAGACTTAAAAACCCAACCACTGATTGAAACTAAATTTCAACAAACCGTTCATTCGGAAAAGTAGATATTCTGTCTTTTTATTGTTCAAAGAATCAACACTATGGCTAAGATTATTAAACTATTATGTCCCCTGTAGCACATTTTTACAATTTTCCACACAAAACTTTTTGATATATAGCAGCAAGATTAAGACAAATGAATGGGCTTAGTATTGTAGGTGTGTATATCCTTTACTTTTGCTATATTGTCTCCACTAGGTCATATGCTACAGCAGTGGTCCAAAGCAGGGTTAAGTTGATACAGCGGCTAAAATGTGTGAACTTTTATTCACAAAAAAGACAAGTGCCAGTGACAACTGGACTGACTGCATATTTAGGGCAGGGCAGTATGGGTGTGCAGCATAGTCATTAAACCAGTTTCAGCTGAAGCAGTGTGCAACTTCATTTAGCAGTCCTCTGCATTCAATCAGTAGACATGCCACTCTACTCAAAACAACCACCGTTACCGAAGTCTCAATCTGCTACAATAACTCTAACTGTATTCTTTGTTGATTTGGAGAGTTTTGAGATGCTACTTTGTACATGTCACCACTACTTCACTTTGTACTATCATACAGTAACATTGTCTCAGCAAAAAGACAAGCCAGTAGGATTCAGCACCACTGTCACAGTTATATCTTGAGGATGATGTTGAACAGTGTAAAGTTAATAAGGGACGAAGACATTACCGGTCAACCACTATTACACGAACCAACAGTGCCTAACGTGACTGTTGATGTAGCTACACCCCTGTATAATCATGTGCAAAATGAAACCAAGCTGTTTACTCTTGAGACTTGACAGCACTGCAGCTGTGTCTGCTCTTCGTTGGCTAAGGAGAAGTTAGCTGTGAGTGCTAATAACAGACCAGGCAATGACTGGAAAACCAACTCATAGTGATTACCGTTAAGTTAAGGCGGTGACAGTGGCATAAACTTGCTGAAAATCTCTGTAGATGGTCTGATTTAGCGTAGTTACACGTTAACTACTAAGCTAATGGTATTGCCTGGGTTGACCACCGTTATTAAGCAGTTAGCTAACGTTAGTTAAATGGTTAGGTAACGTTAGTTTGCGTGAGACAGCAGCACGAGTAATAAGGACAGTCAGCTAACGTTAGCCTTCCTCTGCCATTTTTGACTTGAGTAACGTTAACGGTGGCGCTCACTAGATACATATGCCCATTGACAGTGACAGTTGGCTCTTCCAAGCTAGCCCACTAACTAACTAACGTTACGTATCACCTAAAGATAAATGTTAAATGAGAAAGACTGCATTAAAAGTGTATCCCAGTTTACAGCTAACTTACCATTTTTCAGCTCATGTTTCACGGTAAAGAGGTCACCTTCTCTGGAAGATCCCTCCATCGGGGATGGCATCGTAATTTCGTGTTCCAATTATGTTAAAAGATGCTTTTCAGACAAGGTTACGTTCACCTCGCCAGCTAATTTGCAATATTAACATGCAGAAAAAATATTATTAGGCAAGATAGTTTAACGCTTGTTAGTTACGCGCCAAACTTAACAGATATATGGGCAGAATGTTGCTACTAAACGTAGCAGCAAGCAAGCCCAAAGGAAACACTTGCTTCTTCCAGCACACCACACTACCACTACCTTCGCAACCAGACAGTCCCTCTTCACTGATTGGGGTTGCTACGTGAAAATCTGACCTCTGATTGGATCTTTTCTTGTTAGCGCTATATGATCCCGCCTTCCTCAAAAGACTAGTGCTGCCTTCACTCCCTCGTACACGCCATGTCAAAGGTCAGAAGTAAAAGAAAATTGAAGTGCAATCAATTGCGCATTTAAAGAATATTGGGAATAGTCAGTGTAGACATACTAGGATCTTTTACTTAAGTACAAGTGGCAAGACGATAGTGTAAACATTTTCTGTTACAAGTAGGCTATAAGTCCTGAATTAAAATAGTTCTCAAGTAAATATACATAGGCAAAGCATCAGGATATAAACCTATAGTTCCAAAAAGCAACCGTTTCAATAATATACATTATACCAACGTCACTGGATTATAATTATTAATGCATTAATGTATACTTGTTTCAGCTGGTAAAGGTCATAATTTATTGGTTGATTTTATATTCTGTATGTACTATTAATTTAAATCTGCAAAGTGACTAACTAAAGGTATCAAATAAATGTAGTGGAGTAAAAGGTACAATATTTGCCTTCAAAATGTGGAGTAGAAGTATAATCCTTAAATACATATACTTAGTTATATTTCACTACTGGGAATATTATTGTAAATATTTCTTTTTTTTCCTTTTGTAGGTTTTAATTTTTTCTGGAAAATAAGTTGTAATACTAGCACAGTAGTGGAGAGTAACTACTACTTTACTAAAGTACTGTATATATATATATATATATATATATATATATATATATATATATATATATATATATATATATATAATGAAGTACTTTGTACTCCATTATATATTATTCTACTCCAGCACATTTATCTCAAAGATAGTTAGTTTAAAGAACATAATTAAACAATCAAAATACTGATGCATTACACAGTACTGTACCAGTAATAATCTGATACTATAACAGTAAAACACTTGCTACTCCTACTTAAGTAAAGGATATCAGTACTTCTACCACCACCATGTTAGCAGTATTGTTGTTGTACATGTAAGCACCAATAGCACTATTCAATTAAGGGGACAACTTGACCATTAACCTGGGGGCACGCACGTCTATAATAAAATGTAATGACCTTTGTGAAATTAAAATTTTCAAACAGCAATTTACAGCATCGTGTTTTCTTACATGTGAAAGGTTGATAATGGTAAGAAACAGTAAATTATTGTGCAAGAAACAACCTAGGCTATCAGGAAAATGATCAGTTCCTGTTAGTTGAGGTAAAAACATCTGAGGTAGCAAATGTTTTTAGATTAGGTTGTGATTAAATCCTAAATTAAAGAGGATTTGGTTATTTTCTTTTTCGTTATTTTACTTTTATTTTTTTCGTTTGAGGCACATTGAGATGTGTTTATTTTACATAGAGTCTTATAAGCTTTGGCTTTGACCTGCTAGAAAATGCTAAATACTGCAAAGTGCTGCTGGTGATGAATCGCGGCATGAATAAAGGGACTGGAGTTTTATCATCTATCTATAATTATCCAGGGCCACCCTAAAACCTGGACTAAACTTCAGGGATACTTAGCATTAAATGAGCCACAGTGCACCCTGTATAAGAGGAACTCAATTCCTCAAAAAGAGGTCAATGTAATGTAGTTCACCAATTTGTACACAGGGTGTCACCTTTGTGCTGTGATCGGTAAACGATATAGGAAGGAACTTTCATATTTTCCAGACTTTCCTTATGTGTTTTTCTGTTTTTGTGAAACATTAGATAACCTCTTTGCGGCAAAAATTGAATTTTAGAGGGGAAATGTCTTTTTGGCAGAACTGCTAACAATTATATCTGAATCGTGAAATGTTCTATTTGAGGTTGGTTCTTTACTCCCAGAAAATGCTAACTTTGTAGACTGGGTGATATAATGATCTTTCAATGTTTGAAAATGTTGTGCAGTCAGTCTGCTTGTATTGGCATTTGATTGCTTTTGTATGTGAAGGAAATTGCGTTGAATCCAAACTGTGAAAGCTATTGCAAAAATGTGCAGAATTAATATCAATAGTTTTGAGAAACATCTTTCAAGTTAGAACTTAAACAGAATAAATTTGTACAAAATGCCACACAAATTACTTAATAAACGTGTTTCCTTGTGCTTTGTTGTTAAATGTTCAGTAAAAAATCATTAAGAAACAGTTCAACACACCTAGAGGTAAATGCATAGGCTTTTGTTTGAGTAACTTTGATTCGTTTGTGTACACAGTACATGCCCTAAAGGACAGTTAGAGATCTTTCTAAAAAAAATAGTAGCTAAAGGCTATTTAAACGTTGTTTTGATTTTATTTACAGTTTAAATATGTCTCTAACTGGTTTGTGCCTCCGCCTTGCGGCAGCATGCTGTGATTACTTTCATTTAGTCTAATACATTTTTTTTTTTACATTCCAGGTTTGCCTTATGCACATATTTGCAACGACCACCTTTTTCATATTTTTGCTAAAAAATATTAAAACATTATTTGAATGACAAAGTTAATTTAAAACAAATAATTTGTAATCATCAGCGTTCAGATGTTTCATTTCAGGCTTGGGAACTGGCAGGGTTAAGAGGCGTTTTGTAGTCCTTGAACATCCAATGAGATGCGAGTTCCACAGAGTCAGCCAATGGCATACGTGTATTTTCAATGAATACCAATCAGCTCCTGGTCTGATTCAGTAGGCTATTTACTTTGACAGCGAGCAGCTAACTAGCTTCACTTCATCCCACTGCTGAGCTGACTGACCCTCGCTCCCAAGATGGCTTGTGTTCGAGCCTTTGGTGTTCTTTCCAGATTCACATCAAGGAGATACGCTCTCTGCACAGGTAGAAACGGAATGTATTTAGTATTTAAAAATTAAATAAAACCAGCGCAGAGACGGATACTAAAACTACGGGACCTGCTATGTGTCGTAACGTTAGATGGGTAGCTAATCAGCTTGTTAGACTTTAGCTAGCTATTAGCTCCGAAGAATGGTAAGCAGAAATGTGTGGTAACGTTAGTGCTTATACAGCAGGAACTTTTTGTGTTTTCAGCAAACATAACGTTATATCTCAATGAAAGATTGATCGGAGTTTTCATTCACATTATTTTGTTTAAGCGAGAAAACCTAAGTGTAACCTTGCTATCTGTGCTAGCTAGCTGTCTGCTACGGAATCAAGTAAGTTAGCTAAGTCTCTGGTTCAAAACTAAAGTTTTAAATCAGACTGTTTGCTTCGACTATTGACTCTAAGACATCCGTGTCGTGGCAGTTTAGGCAGAGATCAGATAAGACTTCTGCCATTGATTCTTCTCTGTGTTGGCTACTGTTGCCACTTTCTGTCTGAATGGCAGGGGAAGAATGTGGGTGAAGGGTCATTTCTCCACACAGTACAGCATGGCTGAGACCGGCTGAGGTCATAGCAATATTATGTGAATGTCTCCTATACGGGGACGGGGGGTAAGAAATATGTAAACAGAATAGGAAATAAGTAAACAAAAATATAAGTAATCAAGTAATATGTATGTAAAAATTAAATAAAGTGTGTGCGTTATACTAAAAGTGATAGGCACATGACTGTAATAAAATCTTTTGCTTACGAATATTTCCCTTTTTTACAGGCGGTACTTTCCGCACCTTCTCAGTAGCTCCTGCAATGCTAGGTAATTCACAAATTTCACATTTATACAATATATGGGTAAAGTAGGTTACCCTGTCCAGTGACCCAATTATTTCTCCCTGTACAATATCTCCCTTCTCTATTTTTAGCCCGAACCCATGTGAACTATGAAGTCAAGGACGATGTTGCTGTCATAAGGATCAACGACCCAAACTCCAAGGTATGTGCTCATTACAAATTCATTAGTTTTCATTTCCGAGTTGTGCTGGTGTAGTGTGAACCTAATTATCATTTCTCCCTCCAGGTTAACACACTGTCAATCCAAATGCAAAAGGAGATGGGAGAAGTAATGAATGAAGTGTGGGCCAACGATGCTGTTAAAAGTGCTGTCCTCATCTCTTCAAAGCCGGGATGCTTCATTGCAGGAGCTGATATTAAGTAAGAGAAATTGCATCATTGTTTATCAAAGTTTGAAATCTGTTGTTGGAACTGTAGTTATGCCTACTTATGTCATTTATTGTACAGTATATTGTTGCTGTAACACAACACAAATAAGTATTAAACATCCTCAGCATTAAGACCTTTCTCTTATTTGAATGAATTGTCAAAGTGGCCATGTTTGGATTGTCTGGAATTCTTTTGATATACTTCACTATCTGTTACAGTATGATCCAGGCCTGCAACAGTGAAGAAGAGGTCACCAAACTTTCTCAGGATGGGCAAAAGATGTTCGAGCTGATAGAAAAATCTCCTAAACCCATTGTTGCTGCCATCAATGGCTCTTGCTTAGGTGGAGGCTTAGAGGTAAACAAAAACTATCTAGCAACCAACTATATTGGAAATATTTGACTAGGACAATATAATAATATTAATGTGTTCTCTAATGGGCTCCTTTGCATTTCAGTTTGCCATCGCCTGCCAGTACAGAATTGCAACAAAGAGCAAGAAAACAGTTCTTGGCACTCCTGAAGTAATGCTGGGTCTTCTGCCTGGAGCTGGTGGTACCCAGAGACTCCCCAAAATGGTGAGTACTGGAATTATATTCCTTAAATTTCCTGTTTGAATTACTTGACTTTCAGTTAAAAAACAATGCAGTATGCAGGATGATGCAGATCATAGTATGTGGAAGTGTCCTATAATACGTAGTTATATCATAGTAAACATGTCAATGTCAGGGCAAGACCTGAAATGGCTAAACTGTAAAGCAAAATAATCTGGTTAATGCTCATAATTGGTTTAAGATGTTTACGTGTCCTTTGGAGATCCTGCCAACAGATTATTCATCATGTCTAGTATTCAACTACCCTGTCCTTTTTTTAAAAGTGCCGGATTACAATATAGCCTCTGTTCATAACATGAGAGTTCACGTGTTCATTTATTACCTGTAGGTTGGTCTACCCAATGCCTTTGACATGATGCTGACAGGAAGAAATATCCGAGCAGATAAAGCCAAGAAGATGGGGCTTGTCAACCAACTTGTAGATCCCCTAGGTAAGCAATCATGACCCCCATATAATTAAAAGAAACAACATTGAGCTGCTTTAAATGGGTAGTTTAAAAAAGAATTACCACCTGTAGAAATCTTAATATTTGTTAAGTAATTCAATTATATATAATAATTGTACAATAATTGTTAAAATGTATCTTGTCATGATTCTTCTGCTATTTCTGCTGGTATTATAGGACCTGGGCTGAAGAGTCCAGAAGAAAGAACAATAGACTACCTTGAGGAAGTTGCCATTGAATATGCCAAAGGGATCGTCAATAAGAAGATCCCTCTCCACAAAACGAAAGGAAGGATGGAGAGTAAGTTGTGCTGCAGTTATTGGTCATTTGACTCTTTGTAGTCCCTTCAGCTGGTTTCGTCATGAGAATAAAAAATACTACATTAAAGAGTTAATGTTCTTTCTCCATAGAAATTCAAGACTACGTTATGAGCTTCGAGTTTGTGCGGAATCAGATTTACAAAACTGTCTACAGTAAAGTTATGAAGCAGAGCAAGGGACTTTATCCAGCACCTCTGAAAATAATCGAAGTAAGTAAAAACTTCTCCTAAGCAGTGACTCTTTACAATATTTTTTTATTAAATCTGGATAGTATTGGGAGAAATTTTAAATTCTTGGCCATGCAGAGAAAAAAGGAATTCCAATCGGAGCGCAACTATATTATTATTATTATTTTTTTTTTTTTTTTAATGAGACTACCAGTCTATTTTGCCTTCTGTGCATTGTTAATCATTGTAGAATATGTTTTTAGATAGTCGGTCTAATATTTAACCTGACTTGATTTTCCCCTTCACAGTGTGCAAAGGCTGGACTAGAACAAGGCCCTGTTGCTGGATACTTAGCTGAGTCTCAGGTAAGGTCTGTTGGCCTCCAACATTGGAAATTTCAGTATTTACAGTAGTACATTGTGTCAGTGAACATCACCAATTTCCATGTTTGATGTAGAATTTTGGTCAGTTGGCGAGAACCTCAGAATCGGCAGCCCTGATTGGTCTCTACCATGGTCAAGTTGCGTGCAAGAAGAACCGCTTTGGAGTTCCTGAAAGAGAAGTGAAGTAAGTGTATATTACCTTCACATACTGAACTTGTGTGTGATGTGGAACAATTGACGGACGCTCAACCGGCATTTGACATTTCAGACCAGTTTGTTGTTGACACATTTACAATGATGGCAAACGGGAGACTATCCCAAGTAATGCTTTAGTTTAAAAGAAGTACAAGTATCTTCCGATCATCTACTCTTCTCTTTGGCTTTTTTAAGTGGTAGATGCATTGTCTGTTTTTGTTGTTTACCACTAGGACTCTTGCCATCTTGGGAGCAGGTTTGATGGGAGCAGGCATCGCCCAGGTGACTGTGGACAAAGGTGTGCACACAATCCTGAAGGACACCACAGTGCCTGGACTGGCCAGGGGAGAACAGCAGGTTTACAAAGGGTGGGTTTATTATATCAGGCATTTCAATATTAGTTGTGTCATTGAGGATGTTTTTTTGTTTTTTTTAATTATTTAATTCACATACTGACTGTAACTTTGTGTAGATATAGTTCCAGTCCAATGCCAGAATAACATTTCAAATCAGCCATGAAATACTGTATATTTGAAAGTAGTTGTACATTTTTATAGCTGGAACCTAAAATGTGTGTCTTATTTTAAACAAGGCTCAATGACAAAACTAGAAAGAGGAACATCACGTCATTTGAGAGAGACTCCATACTGTCCAACTTGACTGGCCAGCTGGATTACAGCAGCTTTGAAAAGGCCGACATGGTTATTGAAGCTGTGTTTGAAGACATTAACATCAAGCATGCAGTCCTGAAAGAAGTGGAGGCTGTAAGTGTGACTGGAAAGAGTCCTCTGTTACAAAAAAAAATGCACTCACTTGGTTGTAAATATCAGTCCATGGTATTTCCATTCTGCAGCATTAAATCCAGGACAGTATTGTTGTGACTGTTAGTTTAGCTGCGACTTTGAGCTGCAATCTAACAAACATTTGTCTACAGGTGGTTTCCCCTCATTGCATATTTGCCAGCAACACGTCTGCTCTGCCCATCAAGGATATTGCTGCTGCCAGCAAGAGACCAGACAAGGTTTGGACCTGGAAGCCTTGTAGTTTAAAAGTGCTTCTAAATAAATAAATGGAAAAACAATTTTGCTGAATATTTTCTATGTATCCTTAGGTGATTGGGATGCACTACTTCTCTCCAGTGGACAAGATGCAGCTCCTGGAGATTATAACCACCGATCAGACGTCAAAGGACACCACAGCCTCCGCTGTGGCAGTCGGCCTGAAGCAAGGCAAAGTCATCATAGTTGTTGGGGTGAGGTTTAGCGTCCTGTTTGTTTCCTATTTCCCTGTGTGTTTACTAACCAATGAATAATTATTAAAGTTTATAGTTTATTATAAGGTTCTTAACTGGGGTCCAAAATGACTTTAAAACAGACAATATTGAACATTTCATACAGGAAAAGAAACTCAAGTATAAAACAAAAATAACAAGGAAAGAAGAGAGAAAAAATTATCTAAAAAACATAATTACATTACGCTATATTACACACCATGATATATGGGGTTTAGAGTTACCATCTAGCTAGCTCACAAAGACAAAGAAAGAGAACATGTATTCATTATAGCAAAAGAAAATAAGATGTAAAACCTCAAGATAAAAAGGTTAAGTGAAGGTGAGATTTAAGTTTCTTTTTAAAACTTGCCTTTGATAAAATGTATATTACTTGGGAGATTATTCCATTAAAAGTGGTTGAAGGCATGGCGGGGTTGGCTCAGTGGGTAGAGCAGGCACACATAAACATGGAGGTTTATCCTTCGTTGCAGAGGTCCAGGGTTCAAATCCGACCTGTGACAATTTCCTGCCTGTCTTCCCCCTCTCTCTCCCCTTTCTCACATAGCTGTCCTATCCATTAAAGGTGGAAAAGCCCCCCCAAAAAATAAAATAAAAGTGGTTGAAAGTGATTTGGCAAAAATATTAAGAAAAAATGAGCTTAAATAATGACAACCACAATGGTGCATGTTAATAATTATATATATGTTAAGGGACTTCAATAAAATATTACACACATTTCTTTGCAGGATGGACCTGGATTCTACACGACTAGGTGTCTGGCTCCCATGTTGGCTGAAGCAGTAAGAGTACTTCAGGTTAGTAGTATTACTACAGTCGAAAATGCAGCTCTAAACATGGTATTCATTATGTACTGTAGTAGTAGTAGGATTTAGGGCCTAAGATGGACAGAATAAGCTTACTTGAATGAAGCATATTTATTATTTCAGGATAGCAGTTCTACATATGCTTTAATTTATCAATTTGCACTGACAGGAAGGAGTTGACCCCAAAAAGTTAGATGCACTCACCACAGGCTTTGGGTTCCCTGTGGGTGCAGCCACACTGGCTGATGAAGTTGGTATCGACGTTGCCGCGCACGTGGCCGAGGACCTCGGCAAAGCTTTTGGCTCTCGCTTTGGTGGTGGAAATGTGGAGGTTCTGAAGTCCATGGTGGACCTGGGATTCAAGGGTGCGTATGAGTTGTCACATTGAAGGATTGTGCCTGGTTTTAGTTGGATAAAGTACTTGAGTTTGAATTTATGTGTACATGTTTTGTTAAGATGTAATAATCCTTGCTTTTTTTTTTTTTTATCTCAAGGCCGCAAATCAGGAAAGGGTTGCTACGTCTACCAGGCTGGACTCAAGACCAAAGAAGTGAACCCAGAAATTGGAGATATCCTTGAGAAATTCAAGATGAAACCAAATCCTGCTGTGTAAGTTTGACGCTTAACGCTTTTTTTGTAAAATTATTATTATCATTGCAAGTATAAAAGAAGTATGAGGGTACATGCTGTCGATTTGGACAAATTGTTCCATTTGTTACTTTATAAAATGGACAAAACTACTTTTACAACTTTTTTTTTTTTTTTAAACCATAATATATTACATTTGACTGGTTTTAATATGTTGAAAGACTCCGTTCTTACCTGCGACTCTTTCTACAGTTCATCAGACTCTGATGTGCAGTACAGGCTCGTTTCCCGATTCGTCAACGAGGCCGTGCTGTGTTTGCAGGAGGGCATTTTGAACAGCCCTTTGGAAGGAGACATCGGGGCTGTGTTTGGGCTGGGATTCCCCCCCTGCCTCGGAGGTGAGAGTTCAACCGTAGTCCTGGTCACCTGGGCCGCTTGTGCTCTGTGGCTGCATCCTCTGTCAATGAAAAGAGCATAATGGTTGTCCTTTTGTTCTACGTTCATGTGAATTTAAAAGCCCAGGAATTTTAGTGGCAAAGCGTTTAAGGATGAAATACATACCAGTTATATTCATAGGTAAGTAACTCGGCCTAGTTTGGGGTGACGCTTGGCCTGAAAACTAAACCAGGCTAGTCTGGGAGGATACATTTCCATGGTAATTTTGTTCAGATTTGTTTAAACCTCTTATTGAAAACAGAAAATAAAACCTTATTTACTTAAATCAGCCTGGTTTAAGCAGTAATCTGTCTTTTTATAAAACACCCCTCTGGTGTTTAAAAGCCTAGAGCAATATGCCTTTTATTCCCTTAACGTGTCTCCTGTAATAATATTTCTAACATAATCTATTGCCATTTTCAGGACCTTTCCGTTTCGTGGACAACTTTGGTGCAGACAAGCTGGTGGAGAAGATGAGGCAATTTGAAGCAGTCTACGGAAATCAGTTCACACCATGCCAGCTGCTTCTAGATCATGCAAAGGATTCTAGCAAGAAATTTCACAAGTGACCGACTCACCGTGTGTGCCAGTAGCTTTCAGTAGACCTAGGTCTGCCACTAGACTGTGCCTAACATTTATGTAATGAGTGGGGGGGCAAACCTCTGGGAATACGGTCATGTTGTCAGTTTATTAGGTACACCTAGCTTAAACTAATGCAGTTTAATACTGCAGGCCTAATAAAAAAAAAATTGAGTATTAAGATTTATTACAGGATTGTTGTATTCGTTTTAGCTGGTGCACCTTATAAAGTGGCAACTAAGTGTGTAATGTCAGCAAAATCGGATGTTCTTTTTGTACTTTAACATTATTGATTAACTTGATGAGGATGTATAGATTGAGGAGCAGATGGAGGCAATTATTCTCACATTGCAGATGTAAAAAGACTGGAGGCAAAAGAATTAAAATATATTTCCAACTGGCAAATTAATTCTTCATTATCAATGAATGTCTACCAGTATGGTTCAGCGACTGGCTTTTGTTTTTTTTTGTACATTAAAGACTTTCTGGCCTGGTTTGAACATTGTTGTAAATGTGAAGACTGAATAAAATTCTGTTGTTGAAATCAAACCTGCTTTTTCTTTTGAGGTGCGTTCACATGCAGGTTGGAGAGTAATCTATCACGATAACAGAATGAGAACATAGCTGTGTTCCATGAGAAGATTTGCTCCAATCCAATTCGTTGCGCAGGTCACATGCCTTATTTCCATTGTCCGCAGAGCAGGGTGTGTACGCTGTGTGGGCTGGGCCGGGGCGGCTGGGTGTTTTTCCCTCAGCAGCATCCTTTAACATCTTGTGACATCGCTTCTTTTCAGAAAGATGCTCAGGGCGGAGGAGACGCTGCGTTAATCGGAATGATGAAAACATCTCCCATACGGTGTGTCTGACCGCTTTCAGCAAAGGAAATTAAAGCTACTGCACCTGTACGGAGAAGGAAAACTGTGGACCTCGCCCGAGAAAAAAAGAAATGGCATTTTAACGTGGTGACACTTTTAATTTATTTTTGAACCAAAATGTCTAAAACCAAACATTGCGAGGCGGTCAGGGTGGTGGTCCGCTGCCGGCCATTCAGCAGGAGAGAGGCGACAGTGGGCTGTGAAAACATTCTGCAGATTGATGACAGACTGGGACAGATCACCCTCAAGAACCCGAAGGCACCACCTGATGAGCCAAGGAAAGTATTCACGTTTGATTCTGTGTATGGCTTGGATTCAAAACAAAGAGACATTTATGATGACGCCGTGAGACCTCTCGTGGAGTCCGTGCTCCAAGGCTTCAACGGGACTATATTTGCGTATGGACAAACGGGGACAGGTAAAACACACACCATGCAAGGGGTTTCAAACGACCCAGAGATGAGAGGTGTTATACCAAATTCATTTCAGCACATCTTTACACAAATATCCAGAACTCAGAATCAGAAATACCTGGTGAGGTCATCATACCTGGAGATCTACCAGGAGGAAATCCGAGATCTGCTGTGCAAAGACAACAACAGGAAACTGGAGCTTAAAGAAAACCCTGACTTTGGTGTTTATGTGAAAGATCTGTCCTCGGTGGTCACAAAGAATGCCACTGAGATTGAACATGTGATGAACATAGGCAACCAGTCCAGGGCTGTGGGGTTCACGAACATGAATGAACGCAGCTCTCGGTCTCATGCCATTTTTGTCATAACCGTGGAGTGTAGTGAACTAGGGCCAGATGGCGAGGACCACATCCGTGTTGGGAAGCTCAACATGGTTGACCTGGCTGGCAGCGAGCGCCAGAGCAAGACGGGCGCGAAAGGAAAGCGACTTAAGGAAGCAGCCAAAATCAACCTGTCCCTCTCAGCACTGGGGAATGTCATCTCAGCCCTGGTGAATGGGAAGAGCACCCACGTCCCTTACAGAGACTCCAAACTGACCCGCTTGCTCCAGGACTCACTGGGTGGCAACGCAAAGACGGTCATGATAGCAACAGTGGGGCCATCGCACAAGAACTTTGAGGAATCCCTGTCCACTCTGAGGTACGCCAGCCGGGCCAAGAACATCAAGAACAAACCTCGGATTAATGAGGATCCCAAAGATGCCCTGCTGAGGGAGTTTCAGGAGGAGATTGCACGCTTGAAAGCCCAGCTAGAGGAGCGAGGGATGCTGGCAAAGGAGAGGAGGAAGAGAAGGAACAGCAAAAGGCTGAGTAAAAGTATGGCTGGCATGGAAGAGGAGATGTTCAGAGAGAGGGAGGCGGATGTGTGGAAGGCTTTCGAGGAGGAACCAGAGGTGAGACTTCGTATGAAAGATGGAAGCGATATCCCCAAGGCCCTGACCTGCCAGGGGAGCGGGGAGAAGTTAAAGCACCTGATTGAAAACAGAAAAAGTATACAGGACATGCAGTGGGATCAAGATGCTTTGGAGAAGATAATTGAGAAATATAAGGTACTTGTGAAGATCATAATACAGTACAAGGTGTGATAAATGAGGCACTGGTGGAACAAAAGAAATTTGCATAAATAATTCATTGTATGTCTTTGTTCACAGGCTATGGAGAGCAAACTGTTAGTGGGAGGAAAGACTATAATTGATCACACCAATGAACAGCAAAAAATGCTGGAGCTGAAGAGGCAAGAAATTGCAGAGCAGGTATGTTTAAAAAAAAATATATATACATAATGTTTTCTTCTCCTTATTAAACATGCATTTGTGTTACAATTTGTGGTAATAGAAGTTTAATTGTGGGCTGTCTGAACTTACACAAGATGTTTTTGATTGAACTTACACAAGAATTTTTAAGGGTGCACTGTTTCTATTGATCCTTACCAGAGCTGAATGTTCTGCATGATTTGCAGATAAGAGGAGAGAGAGAGATCCAGCAGCAGATGATGTTGCAGGACGAGGAGACCTTAGAAATGAGAGAGACGTTCTCCTCCCTGCAGCAGGAGGTGGAACACAAGACAAAAAAGCTGAAGAGGGTAAGATGACTCACCAGCTGATTCGACCCAATTCCATTATCATGAAAGCAGTTCATCATAATTCAATCAGTTATTTGCAGTTTGAGAATCCTTTTTTCAAGAGAGAAGCCAACAGGAGAGGTAACACTTGTGAGTCCAGGTTTCTCTGCACAGATCTCTTACTTGTTGTTTTTAGGAATAATTACATTTCTCTATATAGGAATAATTACATTTCTCTATATGAATAATTACATTTCTCTTCTCATTCTTTGTTGGTAGATGTTTCTACTTGTCTCCTTATATATTTATATACACTTTTGCATTCAGATTTTTCACCCATGGGTTTAATGTAAATATCCTGTCTACTACAGCTTTAGTGACACCAGTAATAATATAGTTATTTACTTGTTCCTCTTCTGTACAGTTGTATGCCAAACTCCAGTTGGTGAAGGCAGAGATGACAGATGTCATTGATGAACATGTCCTAATCAGACAGGAGCTGGAACAGACACAAACTGAACTCACCAGAGAACTCAAGTACAAGTGAGTAGCCACAATGTCATTGTTGTCTGTTGCATTTTTTCTCCTGTTTTCTTACATCTCAATGTGGCTTTCTATTTTATTTCCATCATACCCCCCAAAAAAATGTTGTGCTGTTAACAAAATTTTTTATTTTAGCATGACAAGGTTGCTACAATGCTGTGGACGTGAAGAGTTACAGATTTGAACCATTTAATATAATCAATTCATATTACATAATTATACATTAAATACTAATAATACATTTGATTTGTAAAGCGCTTTTCTAGACCAAAAGCACTAGACGATTTATACCTGGATGCTATCAGACATTGTATATATTGTTGTAAAATGTTTTCTACAAATAATTTCAGTTATGTACTGAGCATGGATGAAATGCAGTTAAAGCTGTGTTGTACTGTATTTGCAGAAACTTGGTTTATTATACATCTAATATTGGAGATATTCATTTAGATGACAGCCAACAACAACTTTTGAATTCTTTGAATATTTTGCTATTGTGAAATATGGCAATATTCTGCAAATCAAATTCTAAAACTTCAAGGATACAATTTATAGTTACAGCAGTTTAAATGATGCTACATTATTTTGATAGGAGGCGCAAACAACTCATTTCACATGCCTTTGACTTTTCAGGCTATACCTACTGTATATTTAGATATTTTCTATGCTGAAGAGACAAATCAATGGATTTCAGAGCATTTTGTTGTAAGTTAGATCTTTTTCCTGTTAAATCAGGATATCAAGGGACATAAAGGCTTTTTGTTGCTTGGCAAGCATTCTGTTTAACGGGCAGAGGGATGACTTTTATTTATGTGTACTGTATCTATATAGTCCTATTGGTATACAATTTGTTTTTATATATATATATAAATGGATGGAAATCTTTTTAATTACATTTATTCTAGTAGTGTTTTGTGCTCTGGAAATTAGTTAAAGGAACAGGCCGACTTATTGGGACTTAAGCTTATTCACTGTATCTCCCAGAGTTAGATTAAACCATACACACCCTTCTCATCTCCGTGCGTGTCGTAACTCTGTCTGACGCACCCACCGCTAGCCTAGCTTAGCACAGATCCTGGAGGTAACCGGCTCCATCTAGGCTACTGCTCCCAATAAGTGACAAAATAACGGCAACATGTTCCTATTTACATGTTGTGATTTGTATAGTCACAGCGTGTACAAATAACAAAGTCACATGAGACACAGCCATCTTCTAACTGTATACATACTGGGAACTATATTCTCAGAATGCGAAGCACTGCTACTTCTGCTACTTGGGCGGAGTGATATTACTCCAACTCTGAGCTAACTCCAGGTGAACTCTCTGCTCATCACCATGGGGTTTCTCAAGTGCTGCGAGCAAATCACTCCGCCCAAGTAGCAGAAGTAGCAGTGCTTCGCCTTCTGAGAATATAGTTCCCAGTTTGTATACGGTTAGAAGATGGCTGTGTCTCATGTGACCTTGTTATTTGTACACGCTGAGACTATGCAAATCACTAAATAGGAAAATGTTGGCGTTACTTTGTCACTTATTGGGAGCAGTAGGCTAGATGGAGCCGGTTACCTCCAGGATCTGTGCTAAGCTAGCGATGGGGGCATCAGACAGAGTTATCACATACACGGAGATGAGAAGGGTATGTATGGACTTATCTAATTCTGGAGGATACGGTGAATAAGCTAAAGTCCAAATAAGTCGGCCTGTTCCTTTAAACTATTTGATTTTATTATGTTGTTTCAATGGAATGCTTGCTCTGACCTCAGCTGACACACATGTTACTTGCACTTTATATTGCAGATATCTCTTGATTGAGAACTTTATACCTCCAGAGGAAAAGAACAAGATCATGAACAGGCTGCACTTTGACAGTGAGGAGGATCAGTGGAGACTCCAGCCGGTCATTCCATCGGAGAGGTTAGTGAGAGAAAGAAAACTATTCCAAAACAAATTCTAAATGAATCACACAGGACATTAAAATGACCTACTAAATCAATTACTGATGCAGCAGAGATACCAGTTTCTGCACCATCAGTTACCTACGGTAAATAGACCAAAATGCAATGCAGCTGTAAGGTATATTGTGTAAGTTTTAATTGCTACTTCAAAACTAGAACAACTTTAACTTGCTATTTTTGATCTTTTGATCATATATATCCATCATACACTGGAATGCATCTGCTCGTAAACTTTCTGGGCAATGTAGGAAATCAGTAACAAGTTAGATCAGGCAGACTGAAGGAAAGTAGGCATGGTAAAAGGAAAACAAATGTAAACACAAAGGGCCTCCTTCAATAAAAGACATAGATTGATGATATAACAGAGTTTACATTGTTTAATTGGAATTATAGCATCTTTCAAATTATTCTAATAGCCTAAGTTTTTGCATTGGTCAGCCCCAGTGTCTATTTGAGTAAAACCACGAGGGCTTGCCAAAGTCAGACTTTTTCTTGAAATCTACGCAGACTATATAATACTATAGATAATTCATGCATTCTGCCTTTTCAGAAACAGATGTCATTATATAAAGGAGACCAGGCACCCTTGGTATTTATCTGTACTGAGACAGGGGAGATAACGGGGGATTTTTCTGGTGGGAGCTGATCAGTTGACCGTATATGGAGCACTGGTTGTTTCAGAAGCTTGCGTCTCAAATGCTATGAGTAATAAACTGAATCCAAATCCTTCTTTTCCCATGTCTTTATCCCAGTGCACCCACTCAGGTCACAAGAAGGCCTCTCTCAGCTGTGGGATACAAGAGGCCAATCAGCCAATACGCACAGATTGCTGTTTCCAAGGCAACTGGGGCCCCATCTAGATACCAGGTCAGTGCTCGGACAGTTGGCAAAAAGTACAGCAGAGAAAGAGATGTGAAATCGTGGTCGTACGCACCGTGTTTCCACGTTCACAGCCTCCTTTTTGGAGCTGGAGGATGTGAAGATGGTTGTAGCCATGGAAACCATTACAGCTTTAACAGTTGCATGTTATGCTAGTGAACCATCAATGTAATATCACACAGTAAAAAAATACTGTACAAATAAAAGCCAGTACTCCAATAATGGCTGGATTTTAAATAATAGCAAGGGATGCAAGTCTTTTGGAACACATAAAGGTAACTGTACTATATTGGTTCACATCCAGTAATAATATTTAATTATAAGACAACTCAATATTATCTGCACTTTAACAGTGTGGCCATGGCTATATTCCACATTGTTGCTCTGAGGGAGGCTTCTTACTAAAAAAATGCATTTGTATATGTAACTGTAATCTGTATCTCTTCTTACAGGCTGAGAATATAATGCTGTTGGAGTTGGACATGTCTCCACCGACCATGTTCAACTTGTCCCTTAATGGCGCTCACCTGGAGAGAGCCTTTTCTCCAAGGCTGATGCAGGATCTTCTGGTAACTGTCCCCATTAGAGAAAGGAGCACTGCATCGTCACGGGTCAGGAGATCCCAATCCTGGTGAGAAAACAGAGGGAAGGCATTCTTACAGATGCTAAAAGTTCCCAATCTTTAGGATAAGACTGAACATTGCATTAGGAAAGTTACGTGAAGAACTGTCATTCATTTGAAATTATAGTCCTATGTTGGGTCAATCCTAGTTTCTGAAATACAGTTATAAGCATGTATTAGTGGTGTCTGTCCTTTTGTATGTATCACAATGCAGAAAGTGGGGTTTAAAGCAAGGTACAAGCATGTTTGATCACCCTTTAAGTACATATTGTACTACATTTCTGTTGACCACTTTCCCCAAAAATAGCAACTTTTTTTACACTCAAATCTGATATATTGCTATTGATCAACCGATTGCGATATGGGACTGTAAAAATGAAACATATTGCATCTTAAATAATAAGTCATTATTTATGTTTTCATGGTCTACAGGTATCAGGCACCGCAAGCAGGATCCATTGCATCATCCTCATCATCCACCACTCTGACATCAGGATCTCAGAGTTTCTCTCCCTCTCAGAGACAAAGACCATCCTCTGCTGCCTATCTTCCACTGGGAGGTCCAATTCAGTCAAGCCCCTGATATGTGTCAACACAACTGTACACAGGGCTGGCCTTAATTCAAGCTGGGAGACATGGGGGGGGAATCGTATGCCTTGATTTAAAATTGATTTCACACCTTTTTTGAACAAAAGAATCACTTTAGTAAGCATGTATTCAGCTTAACAGAAGATAAACGTAATTTTTGCCTACAGTTGCCTAAAAACACTGTAGTACCCAGTCTCAAACAATAGCACAGCCAAAACTAGGGATGCACAATATAGATTTTTCAGCCAACTGATAACTGATAACCGATAATTACCTGCTTCTCATGGCCGATATCGATAAGATAACCGATCTTTTTTTTTTTCTTTTTTTATATTTTTAAACATACAGAACATACAAACAAAACTGAACAAGAATAACAACCCTCTCCCACCCCCCACCCTCTGCAGTCTCAAGGAAAGAAAACAAACAAACAACAAAAACAGGAATCAAAAATCACACCTTGCTTAGTCCCTCTCCTCTAGTTCTTGTGCTGCTGAGGTCATTAGGACTGATACCTGCGCTGCTGTGTTTCTCCATAGGTCTATAGTCGATGACTTGGCTTTCTTAATCCTTGCTGTAGAGAGCTCAAGCATAACTATGTCCAGAAAATACGCCAACCACTGTTTTACACAAAGCGAGTGGGGGGAGCCAGCGCTGAGCTATCATTTTCTTGGTCACGTTTGAGCCGGCTAGCCAAATTTTCTTCTGCCTCCCAAGCAGATGTAATTCAGAGTCGTCATTAAGTAACAAAACAATCTGGTCAGTAGGAATTCGACATCCTGTCACATCAGATATTATTGATGTTGTTTTATTCCAGAACTCATGCACCTGTTCACACTCCCAGACCATGTGCAGGACAGTTCCAGTTTGTTCAGGTTGACAGAACATGCAATATGGAGTAGGAATTCCTTTGGATCTCTTCTGAGGTGTCCAATATGCCCTATGACATATGTTGAAGTGGATCTGCTGGTGATTTGGGTTCTTGGAACAGTGGGAAATGTTGTCCCAAACTGTCTCCCTATTAATTACGTTCCCCTCCGGGCTCAGCTCTCGCTCCCATTTCTTTACTATTGGGAGTTCCCCTACGGATAATTGCATCAGTTTAGCATAAATCCTGGACACCAATCCTCTCGCAGGAAAATTAACAAGCCATTCAATGATTGGGTGAGTCTCGTTGGGTGAGACTGTTTCCCCATGGTACTCCATAACATTTTAGGGCTGACCTTAAGCGAAGATAAAGGAAAAAAGGATGTCCTAGGGATCTCAAAGCTAGTTCTCAGGTCCTCAAAGCTCAACATACCTTCCCTATTGAATAACTGGTCTAGAGTGTAAATTCCTGTCACTCCACTGGTTATAAACAAAAGGTTTGTTACCAGACATTAAATGCATGTTGTGCCACATTGGGGTGCTCAAATGCCACTTATTGGTGTAGCGAAGTTGCTCCTCGACCTGTTTAAAGTTGGTCAATGTGTTGGTGATAATAGGGCCATAGGCTAGCATACACTTTTTTGACACACACCTGCAAAGGCGAGGTCTTGCAGTCTTAGACTTCCAGTGAGGTTTTGCTCTATTTCTCTCCATGGGACTGTAGATGAGGGGTCTATCTTCACTCTGAGGGCCCATAGCTGAAAGGCTCTATGGTACACTTTTACCCCTTTTCCACCAACAAAAACCAGGTGCTGGTTCAGAGCTAGAGCTAGTGCCGGTTCAGAGTTGGTTCAACTGACGAGCCTCCAAAGAACCAGTTTGCTTTTCCACAGGCTAAAGAGCCAGCACAGAGCCAGGTCTTACGTCACTATACGTCTCATCTTTCCCAGCAACGTTAGCGCGGCTAACACACCATCAACAATGGCGGACGTTGCTTTGCTATTGATGTTCATGGCTTTGGGGACCTACATCGGCATCGCCTTTATAGTGCAAGAAAGCAGCTTGTTTCCTCCTCTGAACACTGCTGTTGTTTAATCGCGTCCATCGTGTTTATCTGCTGATTCAAAAATGGCGGTCACAAGTTTCTGTTTGTCTTGTTGGTCACGGTAACCCCACCCCCAGCCGCTGACGTAAGCGGTTCTTACTTCTGGCCCAGCAATGATTTGGTGCTACTTAACGACGATACTGGTTCGGAGCTAGTGCTGTGGTGGTCGAAAAAAAAAAAACGATTTGAAACTAGGCTCTGGCTCCGAACCAGCACCAGCTCTGCCTTGGTGGAAAAGGGGTATTTAAGGTTGGAGAGGGCCAGGCCTCCCGTGTCTGTGGTATGTTGCAAGTTAGAGTATTTTAGCCTAGGTCGTTTACTATTCCAAATATACTGCCGGATTACGGCATCAAGTTTCTTCCAGAAGTGTATCGGTGGGGGTAAGGGGATCATTGTACTTAAGAAATTCACACGAGGAACTATGTTTATTTTAACCATAGCAATCATGGACCATAGCGATGCCGGCAGCGCAGACTAATTAGTCAGATCCCTTTGAACTTAGTATAGTTTCATAGTTGTCCTGGACAACTCCCTGTAGCGATGCATGGATGGTGATTCCCAAATATGTAATTTTGCTTTAGGTTGGTATTGTATCACTAATAGCTGATGTCACCTGTTTGTTGTTCAACAGGAGCAGATTAGATTTATTCCAATTGATTTTATAGCTAGAGATTGAGCCAAATTCTTTAAAGATTTTAAGAATTTTTGGAACAGAGTCCTCAAGGTCAGATATGTACAGTAAAATATCATCTGCAAATAACGATATTGAGTTGTTATTGGATTTAATCTGGACTTTACATATTTTATTTTGCTTTATGGCCTGGGCTAACGGTTCAATAGAGACCGCAAATAGCATGGGAGATAGCGGGCATCCCTGTCTCGAGCCCCGCGCGATGGGGAATGGCTGTGAATGCAGGCCATTGGTTGAGACTATGGCCGTGGGATTCGCATATAGAGTACATACCATGTCAATGAATTTGGCTCCCAAACCAAGCCTCTCCATTACTTGCCACAGGTAGTTTCATTCTAGGCGGTCAAAAGCCTTTTCCGCATCCAGTGATAAAACTGCTGCCGCTTTGGTATAAACCCTGATTGGTCAGGGTGGACTAGCTTCTCGATAAAGCTTTCTAGGCGTAGTGCCAAGACTTTGAAATAAAGCTTAATATCAGTCCCAATGAGGCTGATGGGCTTGTAATTTGAACACTCCGTAGGATCTTTGCCCTTTTTGTGTATGACCAAAATTAGCGCAGTGTTGGTTTGTTGATGAAAGGTGTCCCTTTTTATGGCCGAGGTTAAAGTTTGTAAAATGATAGGTCCTAGTGTGTCAAAGAACTGTAGTAAGAGTTTCCGATGGAATTCCATCCAACCCTGGTGTTTTCCCTTTCTTAGCTGTTTTTAACGCTGATTTGAGTTCCTCTAACGTAATAGGTTGACCCAGTTCTTCTGCCTCCTCTGGGTCAAGGAGAGGCAGGTTTAGCTCTTTTAGGAACTTTACTTTTACAGCTTTGAATAAAAGGATTGGAAAGTGGCAGTGATCTCCTTAGGATTTGTTGAGATACTTCGGTCCATGCAGATGTTATTGATAGTAGCTCTGGACTCGCTTTGTTTTAATTTCAGAGCTAGGAATTTGCTTGGTTTACAGCCATTGAAATATTTTGCCTCACTCTGTGCATTATGAATTCAGCTCTCCTTTTTAGCAAGTAATTTAGCTCTGCTCAATTTGTGATTAAAAGAGTATGTGTAGATTTAGAAAAACAAGTCTTAAGAGATTGCTCTAACGATTCACAACGTTCTTCCAACTTTGCAATCCTTGCCTCTCTCTTTTTCTTCAAATTTGCTGCAAAGGAAGATTGTGAAATCTCTGATAAATCCTTTAGTGGCTTGCCAGATGTACACCGGGTCAAAAACTGAGCCAGTATTGATTGATATGAACTCTGCTAGTTTGGCTCCAAATTCTGTATTAAAAGCTGTGTTTTGGAGAAGGGAATTATTAAATTGACACCTTTTAGATTTTTCTCCTAACATATCACAACGGAATGGTTATCAGCGCATTGTGGTCAGACAGGATTGCTGGTTCCATTGCTATTGTGTGGAACATCGCCTTAAGTTCACTGGAGCACAAAAAAAGAATCAATGCGGGAGTGGGTGACGTGTGGAAAAAGTGTAGTCCTTGCTAGTAGGATTGTGCATCCTCCATATATCTGTAAGATCGTGGGATTCCATAACTGCATTAAACATGTCCGATATGTGTTTTTGGGCTTTCGTGTGGTTGACCCCTGATCTATCCTGATTTTATTTTAGTACCGCATTCATGTCTCCCCCTACAATTAGTGAGTATTCGTTGAGAGAAAGCAATTCATTGGTTAGGCATGGGGAAAAGCCTTTATCATATGTAGCTGGTGCATGTACTGAGACAGGCTATTTTCCTACTCCTTATCGTAGTACATATATAAGATATCCTGCCTGAAGAGTCTATACTACTTTTGTCTACGGTAAGTGCGGATTTCCGTGACAGCAGCACGATGGAGCCCTCGGTTTTGGTGTTGTCACTAGATGAAGCAGCAACCTTAAAGTATTTATTTTGTAGACCATTTACATCTCTTTTACGTAAATGTGACTCTTGTATAAGTGCCACGTCTATGTTTTTCCTTCTTAAATAATCCAGGAATCTAGCTCGTTTGATCGGCCTGTTTAGCCCCCTGATGTTAACTGAAAGGATTGAAAGCTAAGCCATCTTCAAAATTCAAACGTATACCTGTCCTACAGGATTTTGCTGACAAAAGGAGAGCAAAGGTTGAACTGTCAGCTCTGAGCAAGGTGTGACAAAAACCTAAAAAGTAAAATAAATCCCCTAACCCTCTGAGAACGCAGACCCCTCGGCCCCTCCCCTATTTGTAAGATGCAGGACCACATCAAACGCAGTTTGTGCAAAACTCCAGCTCGAAACTACACTTCCTGTTTAAGTCACAGGTTAATTGAAACAGGTCTGGTGAATTCTTATGTTAAACATGAGCAATATTATAAACACCAACAAACAATTTCTGGACTAAACTGTGTAAAAAAACAGACCAATCTAGTTGGAGCAATAAGCAGACTATGAGCTTAACAGACCGTATCCCTCATGTTCTTTCAGTCTAGCTTAGCTGTTAACAAACATAAACTGTAAACTGTAAAATGCTGGCTGTAAAGACCAGCCAGCATTTATCATGCATTTTCAGCCTGGTTAAGTGTCCCTTTAAAGCTCGGCTTCAAAATTTACATACAGTATCCTTAGGATTACCAGCCAGCATTTGTCACGTATTTTCAGTCTGGATAAGTGTCCCTTTAAAGCTTAGTTACAAAACTTACATAGGATAACCGATAATTTTACATTTTTGTTTTTTAAAAAGAAGTGCATAACTTGTAGTTTATGCGCACCTAAGGGTGAGCAAGGCTGAGATGTAGTGCAAAAATGAGTGATTTAATATTCCATAGCTCTGACCTAACCACATCTAACATCACTGTTGTTAATACAATAAAAACAACATAATATATAATAATTAACATTTCCCATTATCATACGATAATTTAAAGGTACCGAATATATATCGTGCATCCCTAGCCAGAATGTAATCATCTGAAACCAGACCTAGTTTGGAGGATCTTTACAGTTCTTGTTTTTTATTTGATACAGGGGGGGGTAGCCTGTATGCTTGATAATGAATTGTTGCTTCAATTTCTAGCTGATGTAATTGTGAGCCAAAAATGTTAAGAAAGCTTGCAATGCTCTCTTGATTAGTTGCCTTATTTTTTCATAGTTGTGAAAGTCCATTTGCTTACACATGAGAATAAACACTAAAATGATCTTAAACTGCCTACTGTATTTTCCTATGAGCTGCGGTTATGTTGCTGTCTTTCTGTGACACTGGCCTTCATTGCGGCTGAGAGCTTTATACATTTGTGTGGGAAACTTTGCTTTGACAGCTTTATACAGTAAGGTGACGTTTTCTTCGGAGTCACATGACTCTTTACAGTAAGTCCAACATGGCAGACGGAGTGGATCTTACGCGGTAACTACAGCAACATTTCAAGTGGAACAGACTAATTCAACACTACTCAGCAACAAGACATCAACAATGAGGGAGAGACAGAAGAAAAAGAAGGGGAGGACGTGGGCGGAAGCCGCTAAAACGGTATTCTAGGTGTTTTTATCTGTCGTTTGTTGTGGTTGTTTTCCTTGAACGCTCCCACTTGTACAACTGTGTTTATGAGTTCATGACCTGCTAGTGGAGATGTTGCGTACACCGCGCAAGGCCCGTGTTGACGGTCTTTGGAAAACCGCTGTCACTAGCCGTCAAGCTGTCACCGTTGAGCACAACTGCAGCGAGATGACAGTCAGCTGTGTGCACCCAAGCATCTTTCCAAAACACCTCCGTGTGTTGTGCCTACACAGTGTGGGTGACATGTTTGTCACGATTTGAAGTCATAAAGTAACCGTTAAGTAATCGCGTCAGTGTTGCGCGCTAGCAAGGTTAGCACGCTAGCCCCTGCTAACGCTACTCAATCCAACAAGTTTGTTTGATATCAGCTGCAAATAAAACACAGTGAAAAAAATAGTGTCCTGTTAAACGTATTCCCCCTGCGTTGCCTTAACTCCATAATAGATCACCTAGTTAATATATTGCATGCCAACGTTTAGCGGCATATCCGTAACGTTATGTTAATGAATGTTGCTAGCATTGCAGCTAGCTGTCTAGAGTAACGTGCTAATGACTACAAAATACCAAAACTTCCAACAACTATTTTATAATTAAAGCGTTATTTCTTGTTTAGACAGCCACTGTTCATTTATGCATTAGCTTCACTGAGTTATTTACAGTAAGCCACATTTCTTTTGCTAGGATGGCAAAGGCATGGGGAAGCCATGACCCGTCCTACTCTCCCTCTGATTGGCTAGTGGTCGTTGCCTGCTGTGGTTGGATTGGTTAGCTTTAGGCAAGCGTGAGTGGGATTGGTTAGGTAAGAATGTCAGGGTAGGCGTACATTCCTAAGGAAGAAATACTCACTTACAGTAACTAGCTAGTTTGCTCACATAACATAGCTTTAACTCTACTTAATTGTAATAACGTTAGTTTTTAAACACCCCCAAAAAGTCCGGTTTTACTGAGATGCATACATATTAAAGCAGTAAGGGGATACAGGAGCAGTCGTTACAAAAACGTACAAGATAGGAGCAAAATAAAAGCAACATTGTTTGCTTAACACCAGGTGTTTTTTTTAAATTATTATTATGGAGTGAACGTTTCTGTACTATTACTGTACTGTAATGTTGACATGTTTTGCTGATGGTTAATGTTAAACGTTTTTAAAAGTGGTCTTGCTGCATTCCCTGTTAAAACATATGGCAGTGTTTCCTTGGATGAGAGTGCCTCAGCCATATGTTATAATTTAGTAGTTAACTAAGTATTTGGTTTTGGGATTATTTTGAGCACCATTATATATCCTGCACTTACACAGTCAAGGAAACTAATGCTTTGTAGAAACTTGTTAGAAAGCTTTACTATGTAAAATCGTGCCTTCATGTTTCATGACAACCTCACTTGAATAACTCAACTGTACAATTTGTTCTATGATAATGATAATTTGTCATTGTGCGTTAGGTTTTGGAGAAATACCCTAATACGCCCATGAGCCATAAAGAGATCTTGCAGGTGATCCAAAGAGAAAGGCTTAAGGAAATAAGGTAAATATCTTCCTGGCATCGTAGCTTTCCTACAACAAATGCCCTTCAGATATAGGAAACATTTTCATGTGCGAGAGAGTACACAGCTCTTCCCTCTGTTATTGATTTATCATATCATGTACTTCCCTTTTTCTTGTTCACATAGTATTTCACTCAATTAATAATTGTTTCGTTTCTTTTTGTTTCATTGTCACTGTTCTCATCCAGAAGGTAAGGAAAAGCTAGCCCCCACCCCTTATCCTAACAAACTCACTGCGTTTGGTTTTACCTTTTGCATGTTATTAACAATAACATGTTCGGTTGCATAAAGACAGGACTCACACACTCGTATTTTACCTAGACTTGCCATAGTAGCCACCTGTTGCATAAAAACACAATTTCATTTTTCAGTATGGTAAATTACTCGATGTTCTAACAAAGTAGAGCATGGATCCTGATGGCGATGTTTTTACTCTATACAGATTGAAAAGTTCAACAAAGTTAAATGAAATTATCCAAATAATTTCATGGGGTGTACATTTATTGAGATAAATGATTGGCGGGCAATATGTGTAATTTTCTGAATGAATAACAAACAGATGTTGCATTTTTTTCAATCTCAATGCATTGTATTACTATATTGCTTAATGCACTTTAAGTTTTATACTGCAAGTTGACAAAAATGCATTTTTGTGTCACTATGTACCTGGGTACATCTTTTGCATGACTGTTGAGGCATTATTGTGTACTTTTAAATGACTCACGTTTGCCTTAAAAATGTTTGACTTAACTAGAACAGATTTTTATGCAACAGACAAAGTTATGCCAGATCAGTTCAATCTTAGAATATCAGGTCCTCCTTATAATGATTAGATTGTCTTGAACCAGTTTTATGCAGCTGATTCTGTATAAAACATTCAGGAAATTTCCCCACAACTACACTGTGAATCTGACCTGAACTCATACATGTCCTCTTGACGCATGATAGCAATTTCTCCCCAGATATCAGACCAGCCTTGACCCTTCTTTCATCTTCCTCCTAGCTGTCTGATTAATTGGGGAACAGATGTATAATTTGCGTTTTTCTCTCATGATCCAGTGGAACCTCGCCACTGGCATGTCTGAACGCAATGCTGCACACAAACTCTCGTGGTGAGGAGGGGATCTTCTACAAAGTTCCAGGCAGAATGGGGGTCTACACATTAAAGGTTAGTTAGACACAAAGTAGCTTTCACTACTGTGCTGCGTTAGGCCAAAAATGGGCTACAATGTCAGTCTACTTTAGGGACAGGAAAATATAAATCTTGGTTAGCATCGTGATATGATAACCGAATAAACCGATAAATATGTTTATACTCTCTTATACTTAAATAATGAATGCTTTGTTTGAATTCTATAAGTGTGTGTGTGTGTGTGTGTGTGTGTGTGTGTGTGTGTGTGTGTGTGTGTGTGTGTGTGTGTGTGTGTGTGTGTGTGTGTGTGTGTGTGTGTGTGTGTGTGTGTGTGTGTGTGTGTGTGTGTACCCCACAAGATGTTTTTGAATTACTGCTTGGCTTTTATTTGTCTGTATCTATAACATAAAGGTAATATACTCTATGTACTTTTTTTTTTTTTTTTTTTATGTAGAAGGACTTCTCAGTTGTGGCGAACGAGCTGTCTGAGGATGGCTCTGAGGAGAGCAGTGACAATCTTTCTGACTCCCAAAGCACAGAAAACAGCAGCAGTGCCATCGCAGAAGAGGGCAGGAGAGGAAGGTGGATGCGAAGAGGTACTGTGCACCGCATACAGAATTATTATTAACCATTTGTACTTTCACTACATCTCTTAAGTCACTTCAAGTAGAGTGTACAGACCATCATCTCCAAAAGTTTTTTTTAATCATTAATGAGTCACCCTTTAACATTTATAATAGCTTGAATACATGACTATTTATTACAGATGTTAACAGAAATTATATTACATTATTTAATTTAAGAACATTAATAAAAAAATGTCACCACTACGTCATAGCTAAACGTTCCTGATGGAAGACTAATTTTGAAAGCTAACTAATTACATTTATTAAATACCCTTAAAATCCAATGCTCAAATTTGTTGCTGCAAACTCTATATTAAGTATTAAATAGTTAAGGCTTCTTTCTTGTCGCATACTAGTCACTTCTGTTAAACGATCATTCAGGTAGAATCAATAGAAAAGAAAGATACTCCATCAACAGCAGCCTCAATAGAAAATAACTGACTGTAGCGCTCAATGGTGTTTTAAGCCCTCAACATCGACTTCAAGGCAGCGCTGGGACCAAGGCACCTAACCTTAACCCTAACCGTTGCCTAATCCTAGTGCCTTCCAAGCAGCGCTGCCTGGAAGACGACGTTGGGGGCGTAAAACACCAAACACTGACTGTAGCTCTGCTCATTAGCTGATTTTCGCTGGTTGGTTACCTAGTTATGACTATCAGAGTTGACGCCCCCTCCCAGTTAAAAGTGATTGCGGAAACACAGGAAACCAGCTGCAGTAGCAGTAGAAGAGGCATACACAAGTTACACCGTCTCCTCACAAAATAGTTCCTGGATTACACTGAGCATCGAACATGATGATAGCAAAAGGTGGGTTTTATCTTTTAAAATGTCCATAATGTCTTCGTTAATTGTCAGCAGAGAAGCTGCAGTCTGCACACGGCGGTCACATCATAGCACTGTTTGCTCTTTCGTGTGTCTGTGGTGTCAAATCATTGTGAATTGCACACCTGATTGCAGCGCAACTTAGAAGGATGAACTTTTCTTCAAGTAGCAATTATTTTTCGTTTTCTTCAGGCTGTGCTCTCACTGACTCTCATTATTTCTCTCTGCCACTTGAATATCTTAAGTGACTGTTAAAACAGGAAACTGTATTTTCTCAGTACGACCCATGACCGCTTCCTCATTATGCACAAGTTAGAAACTGCCAAGCAAATAACTTAGGTTTATATCTGAGTGGGAGGACTCACATAGTTTTATTTTTGAACTAATCAATGCAAAGAGCTACATTGCAAATTAAGTGGCATCGAAAAAGCAACAAGTGGAAACACTACAGTATGTAGAAAAGTAGTTTACATTTTCTTTTGAAATATAGAACAGAGAGGTTACTGGGAACAAGCTTCCTATTTAGATGTTCAGCCCATTTTTAGTGATATGATATACTAGCAAGGTAATGCAATCTGCTTCTTTGTGCATAGTATTGGTTTCAGTTTCATCAAAACAAAAGCATGATGTGATAAAGTCTGTACACCACCCTCAGGAAGTGTATTTTGTGCTTTTGTATTTGGTAGTTCCCTCCATGCTGCAGTCACAGCCGTCCTCTCCGCAGCCACGATGCTCGTCGCCTTCTGTCCCCACCGGTAAACTCATCTCTCCCTCGCAGAAACACAGCAAGAAAGCTTTGAAACAGGTACTAATGGGTTCGTTTTTCTTTATGTTGTATTGTGTAAATTACAGCTACTCAGTGGAGTAAGTACTATTTTCACTATTTGGAACACAACTTCCTGCAACGCCCTCATACAAACGTACACCTATATACACCCTGCCACCTCACGCTGCAACACACAAATATATTCTGGTTAAGTATATTAATGTTTTCATATATTTGTTCTTGCATGTATATATATCAAGTATAGTTTTTTGTGTGACTAACAGTTTTTTTTTTTTTTTTTTTTTAAACATCAAAGTGTAGAATTTTTAAAGAAGACAAGTACTATTAAATCCAAAAACAGTACTAATCTGAATCCAAATCTCACACCTCTGAACTATGTGAAAATACTTACAGTTTTCACCACATTTATCTAAATTATTTTCCGCTGACACGTTTTCAGTAAAGATGTACATAACCCATGTTGGCTTTTCAGCAGGCGCCAAATATCCTTCCATTCCCTGTCTGTAAAACATCTTGTGCTGGTTATTTAAAAACAATTATGTCCTCATAATCCACCCTGTTTAACATTTTGCTATTGGCTGCTTTGTGCTTTTTGTGTTCTTTTTAATTAGATTTCTCTTGATTGCACAGATTGTAATTCACTCCATCTGTGCTGGTTTGGAATTTCCAGCTCTGTAAGACCAATTTCTGTTCATTTATTGGGCGTATGCAACACTAGAAGATGGCGATTTGGCTAAAATATTAGCGCTGGAGAGACTTATTGTGTATTTTCCTTCTGTGGTTTCCTTTTTACTTCAATCAGCTAAAACAAAAGAGAGGCACTCGGTGGACTGTCTTGGATTGCTTCTATAATCAGTTGACATTGTGTTTGGGAGGTGATCAGACTTTGAATTTACTGAATTACCAACACAGAGTTGATTTATGCTTTGTTTCATTGCTGCACTGTTATTTAGCTGTTTAACCAGGCATGTGGCCCTGGGGAGTAGTTGGAGGGAAACAGAGGGTTACACACATTCACACTCTGTGTTTCTCATACTGCTGGCTATTTGCTCCTTCCTTATTCTGCTCGTTTTAGGCCTTGAAGCAGCAGCAACAGAGAAACCAGCGCAGACAGGGGGGGATGCCAACCACCTCCAGTCCTAGACTGCTTCTGAAAACCATCAAAGATATGGCTGACAACATTACTACAAAGACTGGTGGGTATTAAATTGTCAAATACCAAATAAAATGAAATTAGTAGTAGTCATGTCTTGGATATTTTATTGATGTACACGGCATGATATTATTATACACAGTTTTGAGGATAAATGACTGATATTGGTGCAGTTCTTAGGTATTGTCCTGTTATCATGCACAAGTTGAAGGAGCTGATGGGATTACATTTCACTGGAATTGTACCTTGTACGATTTCATGTGACAAATACAACTGATTGATTGATTGTTGTTACAGGTTTGCATAACTACACAACAAAAGGCATAGTATTATTATCACCGAAACATGACTCTTATAATTGGCAGTATCAGTGTGGAAACAGTTAGATCGCTGGTTTGCAGTTTCTCAGAGCTTTTCCTTCTACTCCTTTCCCTCTGTCTAACAGACTTATGCCACCCAGTTGTTCCCAGGAAGGCTTCTCAGAGGTCAGGGCGCCTTAATGCAGGTAATTCAGACATCTACTTTATTTATCCGAGTGGTTTGGAAATCTTAAAGGAAAGGGCTGGTGATAACAGATCCCATGAAAAGCCTAAAAACAACATTCCTATCCTACTATCAAGTATTGCCTGTGTTGCCAAAGTCTAGTATAGCATATTCCTCTGTTGTCCAAAAAGTATTACAAACCACACCAATGCACTGGGTGGCATGTTCTTTGATTACAGTGAACACAAGACAATGTTCTGGGGCCGTAAATAAATACTCACCAGTGCGCCAAAAAGGTTTTAATCCGCTGGCTTAAATAGTCTCCAACAAATGCATTATTTACTTCAGCTTGAGTAGCATTTACTTAAAACTGCCCAGCTGTTTTAGAAATTTTTTTTCTTAAAAAATAGAAGTATATATTTGTGTTTTTAAAGGTAGGAACCAAAGTGCTTGGGGCTTTTTGCCATATACAGGGTAGGGAAGTCGGTCAGTACTGAAAGACGGAAACATGCATTGTTGGTTTTGTTCTTTTTATGGGATTTGTTGACTAGCAGAAAAGGAATAACACTAACCTTATCCATTAAAATAGTTAAAATAATCTGACAAATGTATATCTACTTGTTTGGATTTAGGTAGAGTTAACTGAATTATTTCATAAGTAGTTGAGAAACAAGTGAAATGATCCCACATTAGCAGAACAAAGAATGTTGGGAAGGAAAACAAATTTCATGACCACAAGGAGAGTAAATTACTCAAGATGTCAGTTGCAAGATCGGCATGTTTCTGCATTGCTGGATCTGTCTTGGTTTACATCTGTTTCCTGTTTTGCATTGCAGGGCAGCTGAAACGTACCAAGTGTAATATAGATGTGGAAACACCAGACTCCATTTTGGTTAACACTAACTTGCGGGCGATCATCAACAAGCACACCTTCTCGGTCCTGCCCCCAGACTGCCAACAGAGACTGCTCAAACTTCTGCCTGAAGTTGACCGGCAGGTGGCTCTAAAATAATACATACTTTTTATGCTTTTGTTGCATTATCTAGCACTAAATGTAGAGTGTAATATTTTTGCATGTCATTTCCCATCTTTCCTGTCTATCGTTGGATGACTAATAATGATAATAATAATAATAATAATAATAATATATATATATACATAATAATTATAATATAGAAAACCAATCCGCACATATACATGTCACACAGCTAACTTCTGTACAGCATTAACTCATGTTCACTGATTTTACACATTTAACTATACATTGCATATGGGAAGCATACAGTAAGTGGATGTACTGATGCAGTGATGGTGACTGTGATGTTAGTCACAACATTGTGCCTCCTCTCCCCAGGCTTGCATGGATGGCCTTCTGAAGGTGACTAGTTCTGCTTTGAACAATGAGTTCTTCACATCAGCAGCTCAGTCTTGGAAGGAGAGACTGTCTGAGGGTCAGTGCAACTGTTTCCAACTGATAATAGCTGCATTCAGTTCATATTCAAAAGAAATATTGCTGTCACCCAAGGTTTATTGCCACTACACAGAACGAGTCTGACTTTTCTTTCTTTTTTATTACGTAACTTTGTTCTTTACAGGGGAATTCACTCCTGAGTTGCAGCTACGAATGCGCCAAGAAATAGAGAAGGAAAAGAGAGTAGAGCACTGGAAGGAGGCCTTCTTTGAAAACTATTATGGTGAAAAGTAAGTTCTCCTCTATGATATATTATTTATATTCATACACCAATCCAATCCACTTTTTGAGAAGTTGGAAGGTATATTATTTTCCAAACGGCAAAATAAAAAACCCTCTACCCATAGGACCTACAAACAGAAGAATGGCAGTCTTACTTTTCCTCAGGATTATTTTCTTCACGTCATTATGATTGAATATCTAATGTCAGATTGGCATTGTTATTAAATGGTGCCGTGTTTGAAAGGCTTATTTAAAGTTGAATGAAATTCCAAATATGTTCACCACCCTCATCTCCCTCTCACATTACAGGAGTAAAATTTCCGGAACATATAATTACATTATTAGTAGAAGTACAGTGTTTGTTCACAGTATTCATCACATACTGTACTATTGAATTGCTTGTTATCCAACAACATCATATTGCTTCAAGACAAGGCTAAATCAAATTAAATCGACTTGGTGAGCTGCTTAAAAATGTATCTAATTTGGCAGCTCATTGATTGATCAAGATGCCAACCGAAGCATACTCGCCTCTCATACTTCATACTAAGGCCTCTCATCAATCAGGTGCAGAATATGGCTTATTCAATAAAAAATACAGAACTTTGTGTAAATTAAGATGTCAAAATTAACACAAATTTGGGGAATCTGAGTAACTCTCTCTCTCTCTCTCTCTCTCTCTCTCTCTCTCTCTCTCTCTCTCTCTCTCTCTCTCTCTCTTTAGTTCTGGGCTCAGCTTTGGGGAATCCAAAGAGCTGACAAAGGCTGATGTGAATCAGGAGTCTGCCAGGCCCCAGTCCCCCCCTCATCAGACAGGACCTGCCGCTCAAGCACCAGAGGATCCCAAGGGCTCCAAGGACAGCAGCCAGACTGATGCTGCGACCGTTGTGAAAGACATGAAGCCAACAAAGGAACTTCTGAACACGCAGCCTGCTCAGAGAGAGCCAGTCTCCACCACAGAGCCCATGAAGACACGGCGCTCACAGTACACTGAGGATCGTAAATTGAACGCAACAGCACAGTCTGGGCCAACACCTGCGGTAAAAACACTAGAGGTTGAGAGGCCGACTGAACGGGCCCCAGTAGGTACGCTGCCTGAAAAGGAGCATAAAGAGGAAGTGAAGGAGGAGAAAACTGAACTCCCCCAGTCGCCTGTTAAGAAGAGCGGCCCACAGAAGTATAGTTCAGAGCTAAAAGAGGATCAGCCGGTGTCTGTGGTTAAGCCCACTGTGGAGAGCAAAGAGGTCAACCCTGAGCCCAGTGGCCCCTCAGAGCCGCTGAAAAGGAAATCTCTCAGTGAGATTGGGGATGAATTGACACCAGAGAAAAGGCCCCGTATGTCCTCAGTTTCCTCAGTGTCCTCAGTCTCCTCTGTATCTCCTCCAGCGTCATCCGTATCCAGCCCTGCTACACCAACTTCAACAACAAATCAGAGGGTTCCACCACTCAAGGTAGGAAAAAGATCTCTGAACTCAGTCTTCTCTGATCTGTTTATCCTTTGAGTACACAAATGTTGAAAGGTGACTCTGATAAGTTTGTAGCCTGCTTCTTTGCAGAGGGTGGTAGCTGTATTTAGCTTAGATTCGCAGCAGTTTGAGTGGATTCCAATGGCAACCAAGAGTCATGGCAAAAATGTGTCAAAAATGATCAAAATGTCCTTAGAAATTTCTCGAACCCCTCATGCATTTCTCTGCCAGGATTTTGTAGCAAAGAGGAGGCAATAACGTGACACAGAAGTAGTTTTTAGCTGTTTTGGAGAAATTGAATGTGTATTATGGAGGTTTTTCATTTACTTTTATATGCATATCTTGAAATAATTCTCTAACAGCTCCTTTTTTCACTTTGCAGATCCCAGTGTCACGGATTCTTCCCATTCCTTTGTCACCTAGCCAAGTCTCACCCAGGACTCCCCTCCCGGCCCCGCTTAGCAGCCCAGGCCGTACTGGTGCTCGCACTTTGGCTGACATCAAAGCCAAAGCTCAGCTTGCCCGAGCGCAGCGAGCAGCCGCTGCCGCAGTATCTTCTGCATCTAAGGGAGCGGTGCCAGGCCCGGGGCCAGGGGGAGGCAGTGGTGAGCAGACACAGCCCTCGCCCAGCCCCAGCCCAACATCCCCACAGGCATCAACCAAGTTACCAGCCTCCAGCAGCAGCAGTCAGACCAGTACTCCTCCTTCTTGCCCACTGGACTCTTTTGGCCAGTTAAGCCCAAACCGGTTTCAAACATCTTACTCATGCAAAACTGACAATAAAAACAAAGGTCATTCTGCTGGTACTGTCAGTGCGCCCGGCAGCAGTCAAATGCAACCCACTCTGCCATCTGTGCACGCTCTGAAGGGACAGGAAAGTCCATCACTTGCTATATCATCAACCAAGACCAGCTCCTGTATCCCTGCAAATAACCCGCTGGTCACTCAGCTTCTGCAGGGTAAAGAGGTTCCATTGGAGCAGATCCTCCCAAAACCGCTATCCAAGGTGGAAGTGAAGATGTCAAACGTACCCTCTGGTAGTAAGGGGACGACACCACACTCTGCTGAGCACAGGTCTGATAAGCAGATGTCCCACCAGTTCAATACAGCAGGACACACAGAAGTTTTCTCAGAATACCCGAGACATCACAGGGAACTTCCTGATGAGGAGACTCAGGAGCAGATCCTGCAGACTCTGATGCAGAGGAAAGGCCAGCAGAGCCAGCCTTATGGTGGTCAGGGGCCTCCGCACCCTCAGTATAAAGTCTATCAGCTAGTGCATGCAGAAGAGCATCAGGACCAATCCAGGATTTCGGTAGGATTTCTGGGTCGTAAGAGGATGCCCAGGCCTGCCATGACGGGACATTACCTGCTTAATGTGTCCACATATGGCCGAGGACCAGAGAGCAAGAGGCTGCACCAGTCTGTCATCCCAAACACGTCTATATCCAATTTAAAAAGGGAAAGCACAGAAGGAGAGGATGCGGCCAAGGAAGAAGAACCAGCCAGCAAATGCTTTTTTCCTGCTTCTGGTGTAAAAACAGAGCAGCATGGATACTCCGTAACCAAGTCTGATGAAGCAGCGAGCATTCAGCATTGCTCCAATGTAAAGACGGAGCCTGGATCAGAGGACAGTGCAGTCGGTGCCGATAACAACAGCACTAGTGTGACAGCCAAAGAAGACACCAGCCCTTTTTCTCAGTCACAACGAAGGCACCTCGAACTCTGCAATAGTAACCAAGGAAACTCCGAGCCATATCTTACCCAAGTGGACCCCTGTTACCAGCGGCAGTCTGCCTTTCAAACCCAGAGAACACTCGATAACCAGGAAGTCATGGCAGCGTCGTGCTACGGTGGCACTATCAGCATGTCTGTACCTAACACTTTGAACCGCAGCACTGCAGGCATCTGCTCTCACACAGCCTCATCAGAGGCTGGCGGTGTCCATGGGAGCGTCATGTCATTCTCAGTGACCGTCACCACCATACCTGCCGGTCACTCGTTAGACCACAGCAACCAGGACGATCCCTCACCTGAGCAGTCGTTCATCGAAGGCTCCAACATGGAGGACGTCCAGTCTAAATGCTACTGCAGACTGAAGGCGATGATCATGTGCAAAGGATGCGGAGCCTTTTGCCACGATGACTGCATCGGCCCCTCGAAACTCTGCGTGTCATGTTTAGTTGTACGATGATATGAAATGAATAATAATTAGAAGATACAGTATCGTGGTTTGATTTGTACTGAAGCAAGACCCAAAGCAGAAGCAGGTCATTCAGAATCGATACAAAATCACTGCTGGGGTGAAGCACATTATCCACACTCCAGACAAAACAACCAGCATGTGGCTGCTGTTGGAAAGACAAGGATTTACACTGGATGGTCTTTTGTTTCACCAACATCTATGAAAAGTTGTTTCGTGCAATTTTTTGGTAGAAATGTCAATCAGTTGTCAATCAAATCAGTAGTCTGTCAGATGTGTGACAAATATAAAATCTGGCAATGTTTGCACTCGGCTAGGATTAGTGTGATATATTTTTTAAAATATATATATGTGTAGTTTTTAAAAAAGGAGGGAAAATGAATGTTGCTATTTTTGTACAACATAATGACTGTTGTGTTAAGACACTTTTTATTATTGGGCCTAATCAGTTATGGTTTAAAGGCCAAAAAAAAGGGCGCTAATGATAATCATTGGTTGAAGAGTACCTCCTGGCATTTATGCACGCATGGCAGGGAAGTGCAACTCACAGTAACTATTTTATATAAAAACTGTACATTTATTATTGAACACACTCAGATTTAAGAACTAGAAAGAACATGTATAGTTTTAGAAAGAGTATATAAATGGACTTAAAAACCACCTGGATATATGGTAGTAGTTGTGTACAGCACTTACATCTAAACATAGGGAAAAAGAAGAATCCTTTCTTTCGGCAAGGTCTAGAGTCACTTCCTACTGTGTGAACCATCATTTTCTCCCCAAAAAAAGCCAGTATGTAGATATTATCTCCCATGAGGTGGGTTTTCTCATGCTTGTACGTCTCTATAGATAGATCAGAAGTGACAAAAAAACAAAAAAAAACACTCAAGTCAAGGAGAGAAAATGAAGATAATTTGTTTTTTCACTGTAAATATTTCCTCATTTACAGTATATGCCTAGATGTAGAAATGTATTTTATTTTATTCGTGCAGCATACATTGCCTGAGCATATCTTGTTTATTACAAAATCATTTTTACCGTGGAAAGAAAATGGAGAAAAGTACGTTATGCTAAATGCTTTATCATAGAATGATTCAGCATAGCATGCTTGAGTTTTACAAAATGATTAAGAGGTACAATATGACAGTGATTAACAGGCGGGTGTAACATTTCACTTTAAAATGGCCTTTTTCCCGAGAATTGAGAGTTACCCTCCATTTTAATGTGGTATGAGGTATTGTAAGGACGACATAATACTGGATCATGTTTATATAATGTACAATAATGTATGTGTGTGTGATGTACAAGGATGAACCAGCACTTTTGTTACCGTGTTGTAACAGCCTTTTAGATGCATTACGATGATGTTAACACAGTACAGATGCTTACTTTACCACATATTAACGTGCAAAAAGGCCAGTGTCAAGCGTTACCTCAGCAGGTTTTTCAGGTGTTCATGCTGATTACAAATTAAGACGCAACTTTATTTTGAAATCTCCTCGAGGTGAAAAGTAGGCCTGTTTTATAGCAATTATTTCCAAGGTAATATGCCAAAGTCACCTTTTAAAAAAATGAAATAATCACAACTTGTTTTTAATGTCTGACTAGTTAATCAAAGTAATATATTTTAATTAATATATTTTAATATAAAAAAATCTATTTGCTAATTGTTTTTGAAAATCAACAGGGTATTTACTACAATAATATATTGGCTGTCCGTTTTTCCTATAATTTTGTTTAGACTGGACGGACCACCATACATAGAATAACTTGTCTTTTATAACTCAATTTGCCCAGGTATTAATATTCTGTATGGCCAAGTTTTTTCCCCACATGGATCTGTTGGTCTATATTTTTCCATAGAGATGTTGTCTAATGTGTGTACCCTTTTAGCTGTCTACATGTGTCATTACCGTATAAAAACAAAAAGATATGTTTTAAAGCACCATTTTTAGGTTAGTGGATTAATCAAAGTCCATTTTAAATGTATTTGTTATTAAATGGGGGGGCTATGTCTTGTGGAACATTGGTTTTAAAGATTGTAGGGTTAGAATCAGGACAGTTTTCCACATATTTAGCATAGTAATTTCACTAAAAATGGTGTAACAGTATTTGATGGTTAACACAAATTTAATTTGTCCCCATACATATTTAGGTCTTATTTGGTTGAATGTGATGTTAGGATGTTGTATTTACTCATGTAGAGTTGGGGGCTGGATTGCACTGCAAAAACAATCAATCAATCCAAAAGGCAGCTGAAATCTTTGTTAATAAGGACTGAAACGTGAATCAGGCAGCCATCCCCAGTGTCATTGAAGTTACTTGTTGTGTGTGCATTCAGAAGAGCAGTTTATATAGAATTGGCCGGAAAGTGTCATGGGCAATCACCACCATTTTGAAATGTCTCGTTTAACCTGCGGTGAATTTGTTTAATATGTCTGTGTCATTTTGTCTCCATTTAAACTCCGGGTGAATGTAATATAGTAATCAGCACTTGTAAACAAAGTGTATTTTATCAGAAGTTATAGACTATTATGAATAAAAAATGAAAAGAAAAGCTTTTTGTGTGTGTTTACTGGAGCTTGTCTCACACAGAGGCGTGTAAGTTCATTTTACTGGACACGGTGAGTACTAAACGCTCTATGAAAACAGTTGTATAATGTGTTCTGTGGCTCTGGGAGGAGCTTTCCAAAGTTTGAAACATAAATATCTTTGATTGGTCTTGAAACATCTTCTAACTGTGTAAAAAGTCAAGCCTACATAAAAACTTTGGGGCAAATGTAATAACTCACAAGGTGCATTTTTGGCAAGAAACATCCAATCACTGAGCTTAAAGGTCCTATGACATGCTGCTTTTTGGATGCTTTTATATAGACCTTAGTGGTCCCCTAATACTGTATCTGAAGTCTCTTTCCCGAAATTCAGCCTTGGTGCAGAATTACAGCCACTAGAGCCAGTCCCACAATGAGCTTTCCTTAGGATGTGTCATTTCTGTGTCTGTAGCTTTAAATGCTATTGAGGAGGAGAGAGGGGGGGCAAGGTGGAGGGTGGGGGTGTGGCCTTGACCAACTGCCAACAACAGCCATGATGTCTCTCTCTTTCTTATGGGCGGGTAAAGCAGAGAAAGGGGAGGTAACCTTGCTCCTTATGACCTCATAAGGAGAAGATTCCAGATCGGCCCATCTGAGCTTTCATTTTCTCAAAGGCAGAGCAGGATACCCAGGGCTCGGTTTACACCTAACACCATTTCTAGCCACTGGGGGACCATAGGCAGGTTGGGGGAACTTATATCAATGTTAAAAAAATAAATAAAAAAAATAAAGTGAAATTTTCATGCCATGGGACCTTTAAAACTGCTAACGGCAAGCTGAAGCTAAAGCTCACACTGTTGAGAGAATAAAATAGGCTTAATTCATTACTCTGGATTCTGGAAATGTAATTTATCCACCATACATATTTAGGTCTTATTTGGTTGAATGTGATGTTAGGATGTTGTATTTACTCATGTAGAGTTGGGGACTGGATTGCACTGCAAAAACAATCAATCAATCAATCCAAAAGGCAGCTGAAATCTTTGTTAATAAGGACTGAAACGTGAATCAGGCAGCCATCCCCAGTGTCATTGAAGTTACTTGTTGTGTGTGCATTCAGAAGAGCAGTTTATATAGAATTGGCCGGAAAACAGTTGTATAATGTGTGTGGCTCTGGGAGGAGCTTTCCAAAGTTTGAAACATAAATATCTTGGATTGGGCTTGAAATACCTTCTAACTGTGTAAAAAGTCAAGCCTACATAAAAACTTTGGGGCAAATGTAATAACTCACAAGGTGCATTTTTGGCAAGAAACATCCAATCACTGAGCTTAAAACTGCTAACGGGAAAAAGTGCCACACAGATGCTAGTGATTTGCATTACGGGAAATGTTGGATCCAGTGTTTTTGGAGCTTGACTTATAAAGTCAGGCTAGCTCTGCTGCTTTGATTTTGTCCATTCTTTTAGAAATCTGCCTCTTTCGAATCCCCCGACTTTAGAAAGTGTAATACAAAATCACTGGAGTATCCCTTTAAATTCCATTTAATCTGTATTTTTGTTTTGTTTTATCTCCACCCTATTATGCTGAGGATCATAATTCAGAGTAAAAGTAGCAATAGGCTAGTAGTAGTGCGCCTTTAACCTGCGTGCGTGCGCACATGCATAAAGTAGGCTATAGTAGGTGGTCGCGCATGGCATCTCAGTGGCTGCTTGCGCTCTGCGGTCCTCTGCCGCTGGGTCGCTGCTGATGCCGAGCGGAGCGGGGGCGCCTGTACACATCGGTGTGCGGCTACAGCCGCAGTTCCCAAGACTGAAGTCGAATGAAACGGGATAGGAGGTTGAAATATGATTATGGATCGGCCGAGCAGTTCCTCATCGCTCGGACAGCTGTAACGTCGGCGGACACGCGTGGATTCATCAAAGGTGAGAGTGCGGCTGTGAATCACGGAGGAGATATATCCTCCTTATTCACCCTGGACCACTTGTCCTCCCCATCTGATGCTGGCTGCTGCTGCTGCTGCCGATGATAGTGATGATGGTGATGCTCTAAACGCAACCTGCGTGATTCTCCTCCGGTAAAGGCCAGCTCCCTGATAATGCCTCTTATTCGGCTGTCGAGACACCAGTGCGAACTGAAAAGATGCAGGATTGCCATTCTTTCTTATCCAGAAATGTTTTATGGGCATCACGACACACCATTCCCATTGCGGAAATAAGGTAAATAGGAAGTTAAATCAGCAATATGGCTGCGTTTTGTGTTCTCCCGTCGCTTCAGACGTGAATTTTAAGTGTTGCAGGACTGCTTACTGTGAGAAATGAGGATTTAGAAAGCGAGAAGTGGATGATATCAGCGGAAGAGAGGCACTGCAGTAACCGGGTCCTTATGTTGACTCGCGTCAAAAGGATGTTGTCATTACCTCAAAGATGAAGGTGCGGTTACAGTAAAAAATGCACCTTTACGGGCTTATAATGATAACCACACCACGTCTTACTGTATCAAAAAAAAGGCTGCTATCGTAATTATTATGGCTTTATGATTATTTATGTGCAAATGAGTGAATGCAATTGACTATAAAATCCCATGAATTCAAACCTTTATCAGTATCACACTGAGTCTGATCTGTGCCTTTCAATGTGCTCTGGTCTGTGAATTCATTTTGTTCATGAATTATTAGTAACTTCTCTGTTTCCTTATCTGCCATGGAGTGATCAACTACTGCATTAAACTCATTAATTTGCTGTCATGCACTGCTCACATTTTTCCAAACATTGCCTGCCAATGCAAGGCCTGAGTTGCCTACTCATGAATTTCTGCAGTTACTTCATAGGCGGAATATTTACAATGAACCATTGTTATTTTGCTGACATGTGTCTGTTGGGTGTCCTACTGCATCGCAAATGTTTTCTTCCCTTTCCTCCAAAAACAGCAGTGCTCCTGTGACATATTATCCCTGAAAATACAGTACGTTGCCCCATTTAGGACACCATTTAATATGGAATTATTAAAATTAAGTGTTTTCAAGTGCCATCATGGCCAAAGTGAACCCTTAACCCTGAATGAGTTATTGTCATGATTTCATGAGCAGTCAATTACTGTTCAAATTTAGCACAAAGTGGTTTGTTGCTGTCTTAGGATGCAGCCATATCAGTCAATTAATTGATCAGTGGCACAACAACAAAATTGTCAACTATTTCATTTCATCATTTTTCAAGCAAACATTTTCCAGTTTCAGCTTCTCAAAAGTAAGGGTTTTCTGTTTTACTCTTTCTTAATATTTAATTTAATATTTGTTGTCAGAAAAACATAACACTTAACGATGTCACCTTGATGGGTAGGACTGCAACTAACGTCTACTATCACTATCCATTCATCTTCAGATTATCTTGTCGATTAATCAATGAATTGTTTTGTCCATAAAATAGTGAACAATGCCGTTGTAACTTCCTAGAGCATGAGGCGACGTCTTGTTTTGTCCGAATAACACTCCAAAACCCCAAAATATTCAATTTACTATCATATACGAGGCAGAAAAGCATTCATTTACATTTGTTTGGCTGCAACTAGCAAATGTTTGCCATTTCTGCTAAATAAATGACCAAAATGATTATATAAAGTGTCTCTATTTCTGTCTGTCTAATTGTTGCAACTATAGGCTTTTCTTTTTAACTCTTTTTTTGACATTTCATACTTTTGATTTTTTGATTTTATTAGGATCCCTATTAGCTGATGCAGAACATCAGCTACTTAATCACTAAAATAATGGTTTGTTGTAACCCTGATAATAATATAACATAATACTGAATATGACTGCATTTCAGTGGACGCCGGGGTCCTTTCAAAGACCCTTGCTGGTGCCTGTAACCAGCCATAAGAACCACTCAACACCAGCCAGAGTGGCACGTTAGTGACTGGAAACAGGCCCTGTCATACTGTATGAGTAGAGATCACTGTGAGAAGAAGACCGTCTCGAAAACAAACAATGCAACAACAAAAAAATGGAGAACTCCTGCCTGTCTGTAGACTTCCTGGGGGTTGCAGAACCTTGGCTTCTTTGCTCTAGCTCCGCAGGTCAGCGAACGCACCCTGTGAACATGCATGTGATCTAGGCATGTTTGGGGCGCTTGGTCCGAGGCTGTCCGGGGCAAACCCAGCGCTTCTCACTCATTGGCCAGCTGTAATGTGCTCCGTGTCCGTCATCATTAAGTGCTTCCTTTGCGGCTCTCAGTCGGTGTCATTAGCCCACAGGATGCAGTCATTGCTGAGCGGGATGTCATGGAGAATTATCATTTGCACAGACCGCGGGGCACTGGAGTGCTCCTCAGCCAGCTCACCAATATCTCTACAGGAAGATAGAGAGATAGAGAGGGGGGGAAAAGCACAAATTGAGAGCTAATGAAGTCCTTGAAGGAGGGAGAGAGAGGGGAGGTGTTAATTACTTATTCAAAAGTCAACTACATTTAGTCAGCGAGGAATAGCTTATCCCGAGTAGTAATGTTAAAATCAAGTCGAAAGACACCCTCACTAACTCTTCCATTATGGCTTTTCTTCACAGGGTCGATGATTAGGGCTTCACTTGGTTTGACATTCAGCCAGAGACAGGTAAATATTGAAATCTTAAGTTATATCTAAGACTATAGTCTAAAAACAAATACTATTTTCCAATACATTATGCCTCAAATGGATGCCAATAATATAATGATACTATTAAATATCTTCATTTCATAAGAACACAAGGTAACATTATTGTGAAAGAAAAACCTGACCTGAAGAAACAGCATTAAAAGCCCTGATGACACTTATTGAAGAAACGTAGATTGAAGGAATGAATGAATGAATGAAAAGGAAACCTGTAGTGTTTCAAAGGGAATTTGTCTTTGACAAGTCTGAGTACTATGTTAAAACCAGAAACAGACACGTAGAATGAATCCTCTTTGAAAACACACACGGAGTCAACTCTGAAGTCAGGCGTCAGAGCAAAATAAATTAAAGTTTAAACTGTTCAATAGAGTCTTTGGTATGAAAGAGATTTTTTACTCCTCCCTACAGCATCTGATACCTGCACCCTGAAGATTAAAAGTCTTGATTCAGTTGATTCAGTCAGTTGACTTTAACGCTAAACACATTTTGTCAACACACTTCAGAGATATTGTTTGACATTTTTTGGAAAGGCAGATTTTGTTACCGTTGAACTGAGCGAGGCTAGCCGTTTCCCTGTTTCCAGTCTTTATGCTAAGCTAAGCTAATCGGCTGCCGGATATAGCTCGGTTTCAATATCTCTAATATTCTTTGAGCGATTCAAATAGTTAGTTAAGTTAAACAAATTGACAGTTCAGTGTCATAATCAGGCTAGCCTTTCAGAATCTTTCAAAGCAATGAAACTTTCTCAAAAACATCATCTGTTACTTTCATCCCTAATGTAACTGGTTACATCATCTCTTAAATAGCCAACCAAAGCCATATCATCTATGTATTTACAGTGAAGTGAATAGCTGGAGTGATGACTAAGACAGTCCTTGATGTACAGGGTGAAGAATAAAGATGAAAGACCATATTGTGTCCATCTGATATACCAACGTTCAGGATGTTACATTTGCATTCTAACTGACCAAATAACTGAATAATAACCAGATCTTCTATATATAAAAGATGGTAATTCATGAGCTTCAGGTAATCATTTATGTTAAGTCATATATAACAAATAGCCTATAGTAAGTCATAGTCTATATCATTTTCTTCAATTGCAATTCAATTGCACTAATCATCTTTACTTGCATGGTTTTTGATTCTGGACAATGAAAGAGCTGTGTTATTAACATGCTGCCGACAGTAAACATTGCACGCTCTGCTGTTTTATGTGCCACAGAATGATCGAGGAAGGCAGTAAACGAGGCAAGGCCATGGTGGAGAAGAGACAGCTCTTCATGGAAATGAGTGAGTGGAGTCGACTGAGAGAAATCTCTTTTCACTATTTACAGTCAGCAGCGGCTCATGAAATTCTCTGACTGGCTCGTAGATATGTGGTCCCTCACACATACAGTATAATTCCTCCCACGCAAAGACAGTGATAGTGTTTAAATGTAGCTTCTGTAAGCCCGATTGTGTTTGGTAATGATTTAGTTTTATTTCATAACTGGACAGACATAGCGTTAATCTGAGATCCGATTTGTTTTGTCTTCATGCTTTTGTTTTGCAGGAGCTCAAAACTTCGATGTAATCAGACTGTCGACTTACAGGACGGCCTGCAAACTGCGGTTTGTGCAGAAGAGATGCAACCGTAAGAGCATGAAGATTTTTCCTCTCATTTTAACTGTTATGACACTGTGCAACCGATAGAAATGTTTGTTCCAACACGGACACAGACACAGTCACAGTCACAGTCTGATCACAGTCTGTCTGTCCCCCCCCACACAGTTCATCTGGTGGATGTCTGGAACATGATTGAAGCCTTTCGTGACAACGGGCTCAACACGTTGGACCACAACGCTGAGATCAACGTGTCGCGGCTAGAGACTATATTGTCTTCCATCTACTACCAGCTCAACAAGCGGCTGCCCACCACCCACCAGATCAATGTGGAGCAGTCCATCGGGCTGCTGCTCAACTTCATGGTGGCCACCTACGACAGGTATGGGGCAGGCGCTCAGGGCAGGGGAGTGCTACATGGGCATCATTTAGATTTTAACAATTCTGATTCAAATTCCGATTCTTCCTTTCGATTCTGGTTCTTATCGATTCTCGATTCCGATTCTTTAAAGGTCCCATGACATGGTGCTCTTTGGATGCTTTTATATAGACCTTAGTGGTCCCCTAATACTGTATCTGAAGTCTCTTTACCGAAATTCAGCCTTGGTGCAGAATTACAGCCACTAGAGCCAGTCCCACAATGAGCTTTCCTTAGGATGTGCCATTTCTGTGTCTGTAGCTATTGAGGAAGAGAGAGGGGGGGCAAGGTGGAGGGTGGGGGTGTGGCCTTGACCAACTGCCACTTTGCTCGTTTGATGTCTCTCTCTCTCTCTCATGGGTGGGCCAAATTCTCTGGGTGGGCAAAGCAGAGAAAGGGGAGGTAACCTTGCTCCTTATGACCTCATAAGGAGAAGATTCCAGATCGGCCCATCTGAGCTTTCATTTTCTCAAAGGCAGAGCAGGATACCCAGGGCTCGGTTTACACCTATCACCATTTCTAGCCACTGGGGGACCATAGGCAGGCTGGGGGAACGCATATTAATGTAAAAAACCTCATAAAGGGAAATTTTCATGCCATGGGACCTTTAAGGGGTGGAGTAGAAATGGGCCACATGCTTATTTCACAAATAAAAGGAAAAAAAAATGTTTTATTTAATGATGATATACGTTTTTACTGGGCTTTTTCAATGTAAAATAAGCCACACTTGGCATGGTTTTATGTCAGTTAGCCTAATAGCTGGTTTGTTTTGTATTGAGAGATGATTTTATGGAACCAATCTCTAGGTATGGTAGAGGGTATGTGATGATGTGGGGCTATTTTAATTCCAAAGGCCAAGGGAACTTTATCAGGATGCATAGTATCCTGGATCCATGAAATAACTGGCCTTTAAAAATAACAATCTGCCTGCCTCTATGGGAATTTAATTTAGGGGTGTACTGACTTTTGTTGACAGCGGTTTAGACATTAATGGCTGTGTGTTGAGTTATTTTGAGGGGACAGCACATTTACACTGTTATACAAGCTGTACACTTAATACTTTACATTGTAGCAAAGTGTCATTTCTTCAGTGTTGTCCCATTAAAAGATATGAAATATTTACTAAAATGTGAGGGGTGCCCTGCAACTTCAGAAAACACATGCAGATAGACAAAACGCAAGCAAATTAAGAACACAACTTCATTAATTTGACAACACGTGCAGCATTCAGCAAACACACTGCAAATACACACAACACAACCAAATACATAAACGTGATGCAAAAAGAAAAGCACACAAACCCCTAAAAAAGAAGCGATGCAAAAAGAAAAACAACTTCATTAATTTGACAACACATGCGCAGCATTCAGCAAACGCGCTGCAAATACACACAACACAACCAAATACACAAATGCGCTGCAAATAAAAAAACGATGGAAAAAGAAAAGCACACAAACCCCAAAAACAAATGCAACAAAAAAACGCTGCATCCAGATTATACAACGGAAGTTCTCCAGGCCTCTAGAGGGAGCAGCTAAGTGGAACAGCTGGATTTTTGACCCCACGGGGAAAGAGCACTCTGCCTTTTTATTAGAGTCGGGTATTGCATCGTTTTTTTTATTTGCATCGCGTTTATGTATTTGGTTGTGTTGTGTGTATTGTGTGTAAATGTTACCCTTTATGACACTAAAAAGAAAGTCTAACACTTTGGGATTATTTATACATTATGCATTGATTAAACTGTTCTATTATTATTCAAATTGAGCAGTTCAAGGACATTCACTTCAACTAATTAGGGAAAGCGTTTAAGTCATTTTCCAAACAAAAATGTTAGAGAAAATCAATGGTTCTTACTTCTTAAGTGTAAAGATTTACTGCTCTGCTATTTTTGGGTTTGATCAGACAAAACAAGACATCTTAAAACATCACTTTGGACTCAGTTGTGATGGGCATTCACTTTTTATGAATGAGTTTATTAACTGAATGATTAATAAGTAGCCCTTCTCTGAATAAAAAACAAAGAACATTCTCATTTTCCCATAATTAATACCAAATTACATAGTTATGTTTTTCCAGGAAACTTTAGAACATAGTAAATTACGGACCTATCATATAGTGTTGCCTAATTGCCGTTTGAAAGCCCTCTCCACACTGCCAGGATTTAAATTCTGGTGAAAAAAAAATGCAAATGTATAATTGTAAAAGGTAAACTCCCCTAAATTCCCAGAACAATTACACAGCACATGACTTTAGTGTTCTCAATGGTAGCTCTGGCCCTGACTTCATTGTACAAACTATCCATCCAGACAGGTTTTAGGCCTCAGAAATCATGCCAATAAGCTGACAAATTTTAGAACAAATGCAAATCTGCCTTCTTTCTCTATCACACAGCAGATGTGTAAAAAAAGTCCCGATCAGCTGAAGTATTCCTGGTGATGTTTTACTCTTTATCCCTCCTCCCTCTGTCTGCTCTGTGCTCAAAGCAGGCATCCTAGAGTACAGAGGTTTGTTATTGACTGTAAAGTTCTTTCTCATTATTGTACCTTGTGTGCTCAAATTGATTGGCTGCTTGCCGCGTCTATTCAATTGGTTTACTTTTATCTGTAAGGCCACTCTGGTCCTGCTCCGTTATTATTCATGCTGCCGTATCTCTGAAAAACTTTGTGGAAATGACTGTTTGTGATCACAGGAAGCAGTTTCGCTATCTGTCCCTGAGGTCCAAACTGAATTAGGCAGAAGAGCTTTCATGTACTTGGTTACCTCTGATCGGAAGCCAGAGCTAAATGAATCTGAAATGAAAGAGCTGGTCTCTCTTGGCAAGTTGAAAAGATTTGAAGGGGTCTTGAGGCAGCCTCATAATGACCTGACTATACCATGTTAATCTGTCATTTAAGGCTTAGCTCGTGAGTTTTTACATTTTACACAGTAATTGATGAACTTCAAAAGTGCACTGATATGTTTCAAATGTAGTTCGGCATATGCACTGTTGTGTAATGTGTTTTTAATGGGGTCAATTTTTCTTTAGGTTTTCTCCTCTTCAAATACTCTCAGCAGAATTCAAGGGTTAAATGAAGACTTATAATAATAATAATAATAATAATAATAATGAATAGAATAATATTCATTTAACCTTTAATTGCAACATAAACATTTTTCTGTGCAAACATTATATTATCTTTTATCAAAGCGATCCTATTGTATGGAACTTCATCTGAAGTGAGAATTGTGGGATAACATTATATCCTAAATCACATAGGGCCCTATCTAGCACCTGGTGCGGCGCAGCACAAAGCCCAACGCAAGTGTCTTTGCTATTTATAAGATTCATAAGACCGACGTTGTTGTCAATTTCACGTCCAGCACCCCCATGTTTTTTAAATAGCAAATTAAAGGTCTTTCAGGGAGGTGTGTTCTGGTGCATTATTGGTGTATTGCTATCTTGAGGCAGTGGAAAGTGATCGCGTCATTGACCAACAAAAACCTGGTCTAAAGTCAATAAAACAGCATTTCATTGTTATTTTAACAGTGCATTAGTAAAATGCGTGCACACGCTATGCTTCTTAGACACACACACACAGAGACACGCAGCAGCTAAGAAATAGTATTATGGTTTTGGTGGCATAGTGCTCGTGCCATATATGATCTGTAACAGAAGTAGAGAAGAGTTCTCTGACATTAGCACCAAACTCTACTTGCCATACCAGACGGCCTCTGTTCCTTAGGGGAGGGGGCTTCAACATTTTTTAGGCCAAGGACCCCTAACCCGAAAGAGAGACGAACAGGGAACCCCTACCACATATATTGTATAAAATTGAGTTGCAAAATAAACTGGGGGGCCTAAAGCATAAACACATATCTTTTTATGGTGCCCTACATTAATAAGCTATTTAAAAAAATTATTATTTACACATTCATATTTCATGTTTTCATGTCAAACATACATGTGGAAGGCACATTAAGCTTAACTGTATCTGTGGATGGCTATACTGTACTCTTACCTACAGGCCAATAAGCCTATCATCACTGTTGTTGAGATTGTTGTTTTTTACAAATCTTTTTCTAACAATATGTTGGATTTATGTTAATGTATATTTTCAGATATATTTAAATCTTTTGGGAAAAACACATTCAAAAAAGTAATAAACAATAATTTGGTGGCCCCCATGCAGTGACTCTGAGGACCCCCTAGGGGCCACGGACCCCCTGTTGAAGATCTCTGCCTTAATACAAAGAATACAAAGCAAGTAGTAATATACCGCCCAAAGAAAGGCTGATGCGTGTATAGAATTTAACAAATGTGCGTTTTACTGCTTATGAATGTAACTTCTCACCTTTCTTTCTACTTGCAGTGAAAGCCATGGGAAGCTGACCGTTTTCTCAATGAAATCCATGCTGTCAACAATGTGTGGAGGGAAAATTGTGGATAAACTACGCTGTAAGTAAATTTCTAAGCACCCAACATATACCATGTGAGAACATATATATGTGAATGAGCGGCATTTTTGAATTGGCTTGATTTTCTGAAATCTGATGTCATGGCTACCTTCATGTAGTTGCTCAAATCAACCACACAGGGGCACTGTTGGAACATGCATATGCAGAATTAATTCGCTCTAGGGCTTCACTTTGTTTGACATTGAGCCAGCGACAGGTACATATTGAAATCATAAGTTATATCTAAGACTAAAGTCTAAAAACAAATACTATTTTCCAATACATTAAGCCTCAAATGGATGCCACTAATATAATGATGATATTCAAATTATTTTTTTTTAAATTTCATAAGAACACAAGGTAACATTATTGTGAAAGAGCAATTGAAGATCTGTTTCTAATTAAAACGTCCACTGTTTAAGAAAAACCTCACCTGAAGAAACAGCATTAAAAGCCCTGATGACACTTATTGAAGAAAAGTAGATTGAAGGAACAAATGAAAAGGAAACCTGTAGTGTTTCAAAGGGAATTTGTCTTTGACAAGTCTGAGTACTATGTTAAAACCAGAAACAGACACGTAGAATGAATCCTCTTTGAAAACACACACGGAGTCAACTCTGAAGTCAGGCGTCAGAGCAAACTGTTCAATAGAGTCTTTGGTATGAAAGAGATGAGTATCCTTTTTGTTCCTCCCTACAGCATCTGATACCTGCACCCTGAAGATTAAAGTCTTTGTGGGAAAGATTCATTTTTAGACGGCGGCATTATAACAATATAATTTTATCATCTTTGTGCAGTTGTATTTGACGCTAAATACAATTTGTCAACACACTTCAAAGATATCGTTTTTTTTTTAAGATTATTTTTTTGGGCATTTTCTGCCTTTATTTTGATAGGACAGCAGAAGACATGAAAGGGGAGAGAGAGGGGGAATGACATGCAGCAAAGGGCCGTAGATCGGAGTCAAACCCGGGCACACTGCGTTGAGTACTAAACCTCTATATATGGGCGCCTGCTCTACCAACTGAGCTATCCAGGCGCCTGATATTGTTTGACATTTTTGGAAAGGTAGTTATTTTTTTTTCTTTCAGGTTAGCTTGGTCTGGCACAACATTGGCCAAGCAATAATCCAGCCCAAACCTTCTACGTAAATCCACAACTTGACGTTTTACATTTTTGCTTTTGTGGTTGTAGGCAAATTGTGTTGGTAGAATGAATTCGCTGTGCATATTTTGACTCTCTTTTGAGAAAACAGGCTGTGGATCAATAATATACATTCACAGACATGTCAAAAGTGCACTTTATTTTTTGCTAAGAATATTAAATCTGACAATTGCTGTCTCTCAGATATTTTCTCACAGATATCTGACTCAAGTGGAATCATGATGTTTGCAAAGTTTGATCAGTTTCTTCGGGAGGTGCTGAAACTCCCCACAGCCGTGTTCGAGGGTCCTTCTTTTGGCTACACGGAGCATTCAGTGCGGACGTGCTTCCCTCAGCAGGTAGGAGGATATATATATATATATATATATATATATATATATATATTCTTATTTTAAATCTCTAATAATGTACATGTCTTGTTTAACACGTTTGTGTGTGTGTTTGTATCTAGAAGAAGATTATGCTGAACACGTTTTTGGATGTGTTAATGGCAGATCCTCCCCCTCAATGCCTCGTGTGGCTACCGCTCATGCACCGACTTGCTAATGTTGAAAATGGTGAGATTTGGACTCTCAGTTATTTATATTCACACTTTACATCATCATTGGAATTTCAACATTTAACATAAAAGTTCCTCATTTAATTCTATAAATTTGAAACATCAGTTGACATCATTATTGTGAAATAATGCATGCTTTTACCTCTCTGGGCTTCAGAAGAGTTATTTAAATGGAACCATGTCTAAAGAAGAAATGTCTCTTTGATAGAACAACTCATAGACAGCTGAAAAGTGACAAGGGGGCCCATCTAGATATTGTTTTTCAACTAAATTACTAAATTGTACATAAATACAATTTTGAGCTACTTGAATATTTCACTTTTATGCTACTTCACACTTTTACTCCACTATATCTCAGAGGGAAATATTGTACTTTTAACCACATTTATCTGACAGCTGGAGTTACTCTACAGATTAAGTTATTTAGTAATAATAATAAGATAGATAGATAGATAGATAGATAGATTGATTGATTGATTGATTGATTGATTGATAGATAGATAGATAATCATAAAATGGATGTATTCAGGTAAAGTACAAGTGCCTCAAATGGTTTTAAAACCAAGTCTGCAGAGGTTTTTGTTAGAAGCTCTGTAAATAAAGATGTCTCTGCTCTGACAGAAAATCAATGTCTTTTTTTTTTTTTTTTACTGCTCAGTCTTCCATCCGGTGGAATGTTCATATTGCCGGAGCGAGAGCATGATGGGTTTCCGATATCGGTGCCAACAGTGCCATGGCTACCAGCTCTGCCAGAGCTGCTTCTGGCGTGGCCATGCCAATGGTCCCCATAGCAACCAGCACCAGATGAAGGAACACTCGTCTTGGGTAAGACAAAGCCCTGATCACTCTCAATTTTACATTGTGTTGTTCCCTTTTCAAAACAACCCCAAAGCCAATATCTCTGTCAGAGTGTGAAATGATTTTACAAAATGGCAGACTACTCAGCCGTCCACCTACATTTCTTGTCCTGTCAAAGATGGATTTTATGGGCTTTTACTCATTTTGGCAAATTAAGTTATATTGATTGAATTTGCCGTGTTGCCACCTCCCCCAAAAGCTTGATCATTATGTTATAAATTAAAACTAGGGAAGTCATAGGCGCTGGATCCCAAATCCAGTTCCCATCCCACTCGGTTTTTGCACTGAAGGAAATGACTCAGAAATTGAATAACAAGCCTGAGTGAATTAAACACAGTCTGTAATATGAAAAAAACAAAAGACCTTTTCGGATATTAATCATGAATGGTGGATGGATCTGTTCTGGATGACTTCCTACTTTTCTGACAAATTTGAGTAAATAATGTCTATGAAACACATCTGGGACATTGTTTACCACATATTACTTGGTTTCCAGTGCTGAAAATCACCTGCAATGTTTGGTTTTTGGCAGTTGTGATTAGCTGGCAGTATTACTGGCCAATTCCCTTTGTTGTGGCTGCACATACAGAAGCAAGACCATTGCTGTGTCTGCTAGTGCACTATATGTACTCTCCACCTTTTCTTGTGAGTCTGCATTATAAGGATACATTTCACTATACAAAGGCAAGGCAATGTTATTCCTTTAATACAGTTCTATATTATAAGTAAATTCAATTTAATTTACATTAAACAGTTACTGTTTTCTTCCTAAATAATGGCACATGCTATGCTACACTGATCATGCTGCCTTAAGGATCTGGTATCCCAGCTTACCTAAAATTAATTAAGTAGTTTGTGTTTTAGTTTGTTTTTACCAGAGTGTTACATTACAAAACTTTTCAGAGACTTTACTACCCTATCAAGAATGAAATTCTGAAGAGTTTGGTCCCTTTTTGCATGACAACGGGCAGATTTGAAGACATGTGACTTAAAGAGATATTTTGCAGATGTAAAACCAGCTCTGTGTCACGGCAGTGTGGACAGTGTGTGCAGACATGAACAGTGTGTGGCTTCCCTCCATGGCCCAAGCACAAGGAACAAGGAACTCATAGCTGAGCAGAGTAGCAGAGGTCTGCTGAGATCCATCTTAAGGTGTGAAATGCATCACAGACGTGCGCTGAGATCCGCCATATGACGCAAAGCGATGTCCGACTGATCTCGGCAGACATGGCTGCTCCGAGCTCCATTCCGTATAGTTGGTGCCACAAAGGGAAGCCAAACACCGTTCATCTAAACATTCTGCCCACACAAAGATGACACAGAGCTGGATTAAAATTGGAAAAGTATCACTTTAAGATAAAATATATACATACATATAAAAGTAAAGTTACAGTATCATCTATCTTTACAGGTCTCCCTAAAAAATCAATCAGACAGCTGCAGCTGATTCAAAACGCTGCTGCTCGAGTCCTCACTAAAACCAAGAAAGTGGATCACATCACTCCAGTACTGAAGTCTCTACACTGGCTTCCAGTGCCTCAAAGAATTGATTTCAAAATACTTTTACTGGTTTATAAATCACTAAACGGTTTAGGGCCAAAATACATTTCTGATCTGTTACTACATTATGACCCACCCAGACCTCTCAGGTCGTCTGGGACAGGTCTACTTGTTGTCCCCAGAGTCAGAACTAAACAGGGGGAAGCAGCGTTCAGTTTTTATGCTCCACATATCTGGAACAAACTCCCAGAAACCTGTAGGTCCGCTGCAACTCTCAGTTCTTTTAAATCTAAGCTAAAGACCTATCTTTTTGATGTTGCTTTTCTTTAAATAATCTATTTTCTTATACTTAGTATACTTTCTTATACTGCACTGTAACTTTTATTCTTATACTGCACTATCAATTTTATTCTTGTCTTTTAATGTTTTTAAGTTGTTTATTATTGTTTTTTAATTGTTTTCTAACTGCTCTTTAATGTTTTATGCAAAGCACTTTGAATTGCCCTGTTGCTGAAATGTGCTATATAAATAAAGCTGCCTTGCCTTGCCTTGCCTTGCCTGCCTATCAAAAACTACTTTATCAATAACGGTAAGGTATGGTTATGCTGCATTTATGTCATATCATAGTTACCGTAATGGCCAATATTCAACTTGTAAATAGCGTTCACGTCAATATCCAAGTTAAAATGTATAAAAATGGAAGTTTATTATTAAACCCAAATTTGATGTAAATGGTGTTTTTAACCATACACATCAAACTCCCATACAATTGTCTTCAGTTGTCTATATTGTCTCAGATGAAGTTTTGGGACCGTAGGGCAGCCACCAAACCTGCATGTGAAGTAGCAGATACCAGCACTTACTGAATATGACCAAACTACAGCTGATCCACACTTTTGGCACAAGAAACAAACTGTTGACCCAGTTCTGTAAATTACTTTTAAAGCAGCTTAAAACTGTTTCTACAATTCCAACAAGATTATACAACACACAAGGTGACAGATACTTTGTTTGTCCTGCCGTCCTCACAGAAGTCTCCGGCCAAAAAGCTGAGCCACGCAATCAGTAAATCTCTAGGCTGCGTCCCCATCGGTGAGCCGCCACATCCTGTGTTTCCCGAGCAGGCTGAGAGACCACAGGAACTCACCCATACTGTGTAAGTGCCATTCCCAAAGCATTTGTTCCCACTAGTTGTCTTATTAATGAGGGGGAACCCAACTGATTTGTTGATTTACTGCACACCAAGGCCCAGTGTGGCCCAGATCTATAGTGTGTTCTTGTCATGTAACTGCCTCCATCTTTCCATTTCGCTGCCACTACATAACTGATAGAGTGCCATCTTGCTAAGATGTCAAGCCCATGATTATTGGATAACATGGAAATAATGATATACTACGCAGGTTCAGCCGCTGCTGCCATTAACAGCACAGTCGTCCTCATCAGTCTGTTGGCAATGAAACGGACGAAAGTATAAATCTCACACTCCAGGCTTTGAGGCTCCTGGAAATCATTATAGGAAATGCATTATATTCTGCTGCTGTCTAAAACCCTGCATACGATTTTCATAATCATTTCCACCATTGACATACATCCTCAGAAGTCCACTAAGAAGAAGTCGCTAAGGTCACTTCATATTTTTCTCATCATCCTTACGCCAATACTCTGACCCTTTTGGCCTCCACCAAGACAAAATCTAATAATGTTTTCAGATTTTAAAAAGTTTTTTGCTTGTTCATGGCATTAATAGGATCAAAGGAAATCTCTCAACTTACTTTCAACATTTCTCATGGCACATTTCATAACAAAATGCTGCTTTACATTCCAGTCACGACCATGAATCTAAGCTGTCTGTATATGGTTTTGCTTCTGGCAAGTGTCAGTGAGTAATTGATAGTGAGCTACATCATGGGGGAGAAACATGATTTCCTGTTTTACTGCGTGATAGATACCATCATCTCAGAATCAGTTCTCACATCCAGGCTCTGCCCACTGGCAGGAGGATTTCTCTGCATTGTGCCCAAAACTTATGCATTTAAAAGGGAAGTTTACATTTGCATACATTTACAATTCATCATAACGTGGAGAATCAACTGTCAACCTGCATGTTTCCCTCCAACTGAGAGATAAAATGATTGGATTAGCCCGTGCAGTATAGGCTGTGTAGCATGAAATTACATCACACAAGTAGATTAATATTGATTAAAATTAAAGTGTATGGCTAAAACTAGTTTGGATTATGACTCTCCAGTGTCCTTTGCAAGCAGTAATCCATATCGTTTTTTGTTTTACGATTTTGATTATTTCAGATGATGAAGGCACCGAGAATATTGAGTTCTGCCCAGTTGGAGCTCTTGGTTATATTGAATTGTATAGCACAGAGGCTTTTTATTGTTTTCCTCAGAATGATTTTTCCATGAACTGAAGGGTCTTGTTTGAGTATTTTGTTCTGTTTAAAATTATATAAGTTATTTTCAGTGGTGGAAAGTGACTAAGTACATCAACTCCAATGCTGTATGCAAGTACAAGTTTTTCCATTTTATAGCATATTTTATGTTTTATACTACTCCTCTACATTTCAGAAGTAATATATAATATATTACATATGATAATTTTATAAAATACAATGTATTGTAAAAGTGAGTCCCCAACCCTTTTCTCTTGTGCAGTGTCTAGTTCGGGCCCTTTGACACATTTCAGACATCTATGAGTTGTTAGCAGCTCCACCAAAGAGACATTTCTCCTTTAAACTTCTCAGAGGGTTTGATTTGACCTATTATTCAACTTATAAAAATTGTTTTGCCATTGAAGGCCTTCATTTGATAGTTTAGGTATGAAATGGAAGAGAGACGGGGAACGACATGCAGCAAAGGGCTGCAGGTCAGAATTGAACCCACGACCAGTGCGGTGTGGACTGAGCCTCTGTAGATGGGGCGGAGGCTCTACCAGGTGAGCTATCCTGGAGTCCTCATTATGTGCTATTTCACATTTCCCACACAGTTTAACACAGGTGATTATCTGAGTGAGTACATACCAAAGTTATAGGGCTGAATCCCCTGTTTGTATGCGCCATCAGTTTGGATAGCTAATGTAATGTTTGCCCAATGTTTTTTTTTTTTTTTTTTTTTTTTTAAAGATTAATTTTTTGGTAGTGACAGTGGATAGATTGGAAAGGGGGAGAGAGATGGGGGCTGACATGCAGCAAAGGGCTGCAGGTCAGATTTGAATCCGCACCACTGCAGGACCCAACATGGGTAAAACGCTCTTACTGGGTGAGCTAGAGGCCGCCCCAATGTTTGCCCAATTTTACCGCATTGTTCTGCTGCCTTGATGTTTGGTAATCCTCTCAGAAAGATGCTTGCGATCCTGAAAGCTTGTTCTTGACCAGGTTCAATCCCCTCCAAATGACACAAACCATGCGAAGAAAAAAAAAAAGCGTCTTCTCTGACAAGCTAGCCATTTTTTTCCTGGAGAACCATATCACGTTAAATCTGATTATTTTACCAGTGGTTTGGTTTAACAATATCCCACGGCTGGTGGGCAATGATGTGTTTCATCTCAGGTTTTTCTTCAGAAGGCAGACTTTCAAATGTATGCTGTAGAAGATAATTCATCAACTCAGAATTTTATTAATTTCTAAGTTACTCAGTACCACTAAAAGTCTGGAAGTCTTTGGATAGAAAGTCCATGAACTTCTTGTCCTTATGTTCACCTTTAAGACTTTAATAGACAAAGTACATTCTCATGCTCTTGCAGATGGCATTTGGCAAGGTTGGTGTGGCACTGTGTGTGTGTGTGTGTGTGTATGTGTGGTGTGTGCATTGACTTTTAAGATAATGGATGTGACTGTTGACCCCTGAGACTTGTTTGTTTGTCTCTCCATCTCTATTGTATTGTCTTGGTCAGGGAAGGTAGGGCTTGCTATTTACCAAAAGTCCCCGTCTTTGATGATGTCAAAATGTCAATTTTTGGTTTCAGTAGCATTTATGTTTTTATCTGTGTGTGGTGATAAAGTAGTGCCTCTCATCAGTTGTGCCAAGAAAAGATGTTTTCTAAACCTCAGGACCATTCAAATGATGTATTCTTTGGTGACTGCCATTATCAATTTTAGGTCAGATTAAATGCTTCCATATTTAACTGTGCATGTCTCTGAAGAAAATGCAATGTGTGTTTATGCACACATGCCTGTAAATATCCAGACCTTATTATTTATTTATATGGCACATAATTGGAGATTATAATGTTTAAATGATTGATACTACTCTATCTGTTGGAAACAGGGGGAAACAGCTAGCCTGGCTCTACCCTAAAGTAACATAATCCCCCTACCAACGCCTCTAAAGCTCACTAATTAAAACGTTATATCTTGTTTGTTTCATCGACAAAAAAGGAGAGTCAACGCACCCGGCCAAGAAACAGTTGAACTATTCCTTTAAATCCAACATACCAATTGTACTGTGAATCTTACTTGTGCACTCTCTGCAGCCACGAGCCATAAGGAAGAGCTGGCACTAATGGAATAATTCTCGCTTCTTAACAGTCAATTTCAGAGATATGATGGGTGAATACAGTAATTGTCCGCCTATACCATTCCCATGATGACTCCCCTGCTGGCTACAGAAATCTTCTCTCAAACTCATCCCTTAGATAGTTAGTCACAGGAAAACTACAAACTACCACCTCCAATTTTATTCTGAATTGACTTCCTTTTATTAATGATCCATTACAGAGAGAGAAATGTGCTGTTGGTGTTCTAAAAATAGTGCATGCCAGTCCTGATAAATGTTGTCTGTAAAGAGGTGTTATTTTATGTCGTGAACCAGGAAACCTACATCTGTGTGGTCTCTCAGGTGTGTGTGTGTGTGTGTGTGTGTGTGTGGCTGACGAAGCGCCTGTGAGTGAGTAATAATGGCAGAATCAGGGTAGAGTGTCAGACTTGATCAAAACTCCTAAACTGAATGGACATGAGTCTCCCAGTTGTCCAACCCCTTGCATCTTTTCCAGACAAAGTGTTTCTATTCTGATACTGTTTTTGAAATATTTACTGGCTTCTGAAAGCTAAGACTAACAGCGAGCTGAGCTGTGAATTTTTCCCTCCACTCAAACTGTCAGCGAGATTCTTGAGGATTTGTGTTTTGGAGAGGAGTTATAGGTTTAGGATGCAGTCTGTCTCAGGAACTTTAAATCTATGATACGGCTTCTTACCTTCAGACTTAGCACCGCTTCTGCAAAAAGACTTGGAGCATCGGAATAGAGTCGAAAATAGGCACCTTACTGTACTTTGCATTAATGTGGAACACGCACTATAGTGTCAATTTTCAGTGCCATGTTTAATGTTTAGCAATTTTCCACTCTATATAATCCCCAGAAATCCCTTTACAATTTTAAAATTCCTCCTCTGTTTTTAACATCTTTTTGTATTCTCCGGGTCAATGCAAATTCCATCAATGTCATTAAAATGGAGAGAACGGGCAAGCAATTCTCTTTTCTGGGAGCGTGATCCATTGGGTTTTTATGGCAGAGGCACTGGGGAATAGGAGCACCTTTGCCAGCAGGAGAGGACGCTTCATGTTTGCATATTATTTCTAGCCGGCAAAGGACAATTGAAGGCAGCCGTGCATCCGTCGTTTGTCAGAAATAAGGTGAATGAATGTGAGTGTATGAAGCTCCAACTTAATATCCCCCTGTACCCCTGCCAACTGCCAAGTACAAGTAAAGGGTGGTACATTGTCATTCACTGCACACAGGTAGCACGAGGCTTAGCGCATTGCAGACTTTGATCTCTTAGTGCCTAAATGTTGTGTCAACTCACTCCCATTTGACCTCTGAGGCACCGGCTGAATTACTGGACTGTGTGTCTATAATCAGCATTTCCTCAGTCAGTGAACCACGGGGCTGCAGAGTGCAGACACTGATGTGAATGAGTTAGGACGCCTGTTAGAATGAATCCAAATCTTAGAGGAAAATACTTTTACGTAAGAAGCTACGTTTTCTATGCGCCTTACAGTTCCACAGGAGTTATATTGGTGTACTTGAAAAGGACTGATGATTATTTCTAGAAGGATAGCTGTGAAAAGCTTTGACTTACATAACTCACTGAAGGTAAGAGGAAGAGTTAAAGGACCAGGGTGTAGGATTTAGGAGGATATATATATATATATATATATATATATATATATATATATATATATATATATATATATACAGTATATATATATATATATATATAATGTTTTCATTAGGGTAGAATCACCTGAAAAATGTGTTTTTCTTAGCTTAGAATGAGCCCTCCAGGGAGCAGAGGAGCACTCTTCTAGTAGCCCATAACGGACAAACCCAACCCTGACTCTAGAGGGGGCCTGTCACGTTTTCACATTGAAGTGAAGGCCACCGTAGGTTCTACTACACGAAAGGGAGGAGTGAGGGAAGGGGTATTCACTTGGTTGCGATCTGCAACCTCACCGTTAGATGCCACTAAATCCTACACACTTCTCCTTTAAGATATGTAAATTCAATTAAAGTATAACTGCAGAGGCCAGTTTGTTTTCCTGAAGGGATGAGAGTAGATGTGTGCTTTTATTAAATAAGTTGCAATTGAGGTACTTTCTCTAATTTCCAGTGTGTATTCATGTTAAAGAGGTGACAAGACAGGTGTCAGAGCAGAGAGAGAGAGAGAGAGAGAGAGAGAGAGAGTGTGTGAGACAGAGAGTGAGAGAGAAATCCACATCGTCATGAAGTCATGTGACCACTGAGTTTCCTTGGAGACAGCAGCAGTGTAGTACATTGAGATGCTTGCTCAGTTGAGGGCAGATTAGACATCTGGCAACAGCAGCAGTTGGATGTATTTTGCCAGCCAGGCAGGTGCTTTCTCTCCTAACAGAGGTAAGTGTGATGCCCCCCGTGCCTCCTCTTCTGTCTGCACCTTCAGGGTGCATTATTGCAATGTAATGAGCGTTAAATGAGATGAGGTAGTATTTGTGCACACAGTCTGTCTGTGAAGGAGACTATAAGGCAGCGTGTGCAGGTTTGAGTAGTGACAGTCGCTTTTTTTTCTTTTTCCTGTTATTATACTTTTGCTTAAAACATAAGAATTGGCAGGATTAAGTTATAATATAATTCATACATTAATTATGTAGGACAGTCCATTTGAATCTTTTAGGCTAGTCCTGAGGGAAATTTAAATGTATATGAACCAATAAATAATTGCAATGTGTCTTTAAAAAGAACACGCTGTACCCCTATGAGCACCCCCATTATTGCAGGGAATATGTACTTTGGTTTGTGAACAAGTAACAAATTATTTTAATGCAATTAGTGATCCAGAAATTATGCAGTTTCTCTTGCTCTTATTTTTAGTAACACAATAATATACAGAAGACTGTGAGTGCTGTTGAGGCACTTTGTGGCACCGTAGAAAAAACAAGCGCTCTCAGTGTCTTGTGCTGATAACAGTGTGCACAGAGCACAATGTGGATATAAATAGTTTGATTTTGGCCAAAAATGCTGATTGGAAAAATAAGCATAATAGGACACCATGCTGTTCAGTCCTTTGCCTTTTAAATGATAATGAGTGCTTTAAATAAAACAGTCCAACACATTAGAATCAACTACAGTGAGATACTATGTGCAGATTGAGGAGACTACAGAGACATGAAAATCAAGTGCTATTTTCTGTGGCGGTTGAAGCGGAGAGCACCTGAGATGTGCAGAGTGATTATGTTGATCCGTTAATGAGACTCTGTGGTCCGAGGGTTTGGGCTCCGATGAGCTCCAAGGGCCACCGAATCAGCCGCCAGATGGACCCCATTGCTTTGTTTACTCTCACAAATTACCTCCCACAATGTCACCTTTCCTAGTTTTTCACAGACTTCCAGTTTAATTAGTTTCCTTGTTTGCTGTTGTTGCTCTTGCTCATGTTAATTAGGTTGAAGCTAATAGCCCTAAAAACATTTAAATCGCTGTTCCCGGGAAAAGTCAATTATTTTGCTCCAATTTTAACTAAACTGTAACTCAAGTACAACATGTTGCCTATTTTGTGAACCACAATCAGTAGTTTATTAAAATCCCCCCTGCCTCCCTTTCTTAGTCTCCTTTGTACAGTTGGATTAAATTGAAGTCAGGATCGCTGATTCATGATTACTAATAAAATGCAAATGCCCTCTACTCCATTCCCTGGTGACAAGCCCCACAGGCCTCTGCAGTGTAGCATTAAAGACCTCTAATCTTGTCTTTTAGTCAGCCGAAACCAGTGGCCAACAACATGAACGACACAATGCTCATGTCCTCTGGGGCACCTACTCCTACCAAAAGGTAAGCACCGCCAGGCATAACACACCATGTCTTTTTAAAGATATTATTCTGATTATTCCACAGAATTAGCTAATGTATTCTTTAAAGATGACAAAATGTTACTTTAAGTTACACACATACAAAAATAAGTTTAATCCCTCAGAATTCCCTCTGTGCTCAGAATAGGTGACAGATTCTCTCTGATCAGTGGAAACCACAAGAAAAGCGCAGAAAATCAGACTACAGATGTTATTTTTTCCCTCACATTGACACACATTTTTGCATCCGAGCAGCATGCCCTTGTTAGTGTATTTTTAGAGAAAAACTTGTTACGCTGTCATGAAGGATATGTGAGCACTCCTACTAGAGTGTTGATTTGACAAATAGATTAGGATAGAATTGGAGCCTCACCATGTAAGCAGAAAGCTGGCGAGGGCTCCGTGAAAGCAGCCTAATTGTCTTCTCATTTCAGCCCCTCTCAGTTAAAGGCCACCTCTATTATTATTTGCTCACAGTGGTAATGAACCATTGTGGTTATGAATGATTATGGAGTGCACTCTGAGGCGGCTTTAATGTATCTGCACTATGTCCTGCAAGTCTGTTCTGGGTGAACTTTTCCTTTCCTTTTGTGTACAGTATCTCTCTCCAAAATCTTTCCGGCAATTAATGTTTGCAAGATGGGACTGCTCAGGGACTCAGGACTTGCCCGCAGCGCATTAGAAGAGGGACGAGACATCACTGTCTGGTGTACAGAAAGCATATATCAACCCTGATCATGTGATTGACTAAAATCCAGACTAAATTAAGACTGAGCCGGGCTATCATTCAGTACTACACCAAGGATCCAGGCTGCTGAAGGACAGCATGCACACTGCAGAAAATGTCCATGTCTAAACCTTAAAATGTGTAATAAAGGGTTGAGGTAACACCAATATTCCCTTACTTCTCTCTTTGACATTACAAGTATAATTATCTGACCCTGCTGGAAGATTTCCTATCTATGTTTAGAAAAGTGAGATGCTAACAATCAATACCAGATTAAGTTACCTGCAGAGATGAACATTTTGTGCAGTGCAGTCTTGTCTCCGGGGGCTGACAGTATCAACATCAGAGCGGGATTGAAGGAAGCTGACAAGATAGGGACACCCGAGGCGGTGAACGATGCCTTGCATCCAGACCCGTGGAGGTCAGTGGAAGACATAATGTGTCGCAGCATGTACCAGAGCAAGGCGACGCTCTCCCGAGGTTTGTTTCACTGTGGCAGTAATGAAGAAGTCTGATAACCTTTGTCTTGGCATTTTGCTCTGTGAGTCAGAGCTGCTTTGGGAAGATGTCATGCACCGAGGATGCTGTTACCTCGGGGGTGCATAACAACTACAAAGCCGCCATATTTAGGGCAGAAATTGCGCATTAAGCCACCGCGACGCTTCCAAAATAGGTTGTGTTGAGAGAGTCAGTGTGGATACCGGTAAATAAGGTGTTAAGAGGAGGGAAGAAGCAGGCTTCACTTAGGTTTGGTTGCAGAGAACAGAAGGCCAGTTCCTACCAGCCTTTCACTGTGTCACATTTGGTTTGTAAATATTAATCTATTATTATAATTACCCGGCACTGGCCTGCCTGCTTTCACATGAAGGACTTATGAGTCAAAGATGCTACTGCTGAATAATGCAAAGCTCCTTGTGGCTCTGCCTCAGTTCAAGAGCCCCAAACTGAAAAGCGGAACCAGTGCTGTCCTCTGTTTGTTGACCCTTCCAGATTCAGAGGAAACACGCATACATACAAAACACATTCACTAATGTGTGTCTGAATGTACACAATGCAAAGTTGTGGCTGTTGTGCATCCAGCCTCCATCACAGTCTGCTCTCTGATACTGTCAGCTCTGCTGACATGGCATGTGCTCCCTCCCACCTCACTCTCTCTCTCAGACAATCGCTCACCACTAGCTCGTCCTCCAAGGGCAAATCGCAATTTATTACCCGTTAGTCATGCAGAACCACGGCGGCAGAAGATAAAATAAAAAAATAAATAAAAAGGCTGTCTTGAGCCTGATGAGTTTTAATTCAGTTAACTGAGAATTGACCAAATGTGAGTCAGTGTGGAAACACAGCAGTTTGTGTTTCTTTTAGGAGTTGTTGTAACGTAGGATTTATGAACTCCTAAAATATTTAATCTAGTGACATGCTTAACATAAAAGTTTACATTAAAACATTCCTTAACATCAAAACAGTATGCTAAATACCTCAAATGGAATTGCAATAATTCAATATGATCATGTATTGATTTCCAGTGGAATTGTACTGTAATAAAATTTGTTATTCTGCCATCCCAACTAATTAATCAAAACTAATGACTCCAAGTTGATTTGAATTGAAAATCTAACAAAATTAGTGTGTTAAAGGCCCAATGTGTAGGAATTTCTCCCATCTAGCGTTGAGATCATATATCGCAATCAACTCTCTCACACCATGCAGTTCTCAATCTCAATCATTCTCAATCTTACAGAGACGGAGAGCGTAGGTATATGTAAGGAGATAACATAAGCACAGGCTAATTATTGCTAACTAACATGCTAGTTAACATTAGTAATTAAACCTAAACATCTCATGTAAGTCCAAACTGCCTGCGAGCTTCTCCTGTACTATACGGTAATTCCTCTACTGTGCGACAGTAAGTCACTTGGTTATGACACAATCGTTAGCTTATTTTTACAAAAACGTCTGCTACGGAGCCATAACGTGAGGTACAAGGTAATGGAGCCTTTTATACATTGTCGTGTTTCTTTAGAAATAAACAATGGACAAATAGAGTCTTTAAACGTTTCAGATGTAAAGTTATTCGCTGTCAAGTGACGTAAAAAAAAAAACAGCGGACAGTGGAATGCTAACAGGAAGTGATACCTTTGTAGCAACAAAATGGCGCCATTGAAGGTTCGAGTTTTGAAGCGAAGCTTACCCCCTTGGTCTACCCCAGTTCATGCAAACGCAAATGTAAAATTTCAAGCCAAAAGGAATACTTGGAATTGATGGTGGAGGTAAATATTCATGAAAAAGGACAAGTTTGTGAACGGGCAACACAGATTTTGATAATGAACAACTAAACACGATACACACTGGACCTTTAAGAGTTTTGTCTGAAAGAATGCATAACCGTGGAAGAAAATGATTTAATTACTGTAAATGTTATTTTGCCTACTTTTAGTAACATTAACTTGAAGTCGCCCTATTTAGCATTGATACACAGGAAAAAAAAAAAATTGGTTTAATTATGAGTGGAGCTCATTAGAATCATTTTCAATAAAAGGTAACATTAGGCCAGGGATTGCTGTGTTAATAAAAAAAAAATTAGTCGGTACCATGACTGAATGAATGCAACTCCACTAAACTCTACAAAAGAGATGTGAAATTGTCAAGACATGACCGATATCCAAAGCAGTTTATAAGGTCATTATCACAGGTGATATGGAGTTGGCAAATCAGATCAGTGAAACCCCTAACCAGTGCAAGCTCTCAAATTACAAGATTTAAATGTGACAGGAAATGAAAGATTTGGAAACTTTAACTATCGAGCTTTGAAGGTGATATTGCGAGATGATTGTCCCTTCTTGTCAATAAGACAGTCCATCCAACTTCGCCATATAGAGTAATGATGAGTATGACATTTGTCTTTAGAAACAAAGAAATTGGACATATTATGTATAACATTGTGTAAATATATTGTTATTAATATCAGGATATTGATTCTGACCATCAGTCATATTAACAAGTAAACATCCACCATGAATTCTGCAGGGACAATCAGGAACAATATGCATCATCCCTCCAGATGCTCCTTTAACAGCGTTGATCTTTAGTTATAGTACCATCAGGCCAATCAGAACAAAGTCTTTAAAAAGCGCAATCTCTCATGTTTTCAACCAAAAGAGGACCAGTGGTGTCTGAGATATTGTGTTTGAGTGTGTGTGGGGGGGGGGGGGAGGCTGGAATCTTCAAATGTGAGACAAAAATAAAAGTATCTGGGAAAGATGCCAGTTCAGGAGGGCTTGAAGGCAGTTCAAGCATCTTTGTCCAAAACCTGGAACAGACCATCAGGTGGTGCCAGGAAACTCCCTGATGGAGCAGCTTCTATACTGACGATAGCCCAAAGATCCAGACATGCAGTGCAGCTCAAAAAGAACTCGTTGGGTCATAGCATTCTTTTGAGCCAACCCAAGCAGCTCCCTAATGTTCATTAATGTATTATTTTAATTTTACAAGAAACCTCAGGCTCTGTCTATGCTTTAGCCTGAGGATAAGATGAAAGTGCATGAAAAGACATTTTCTTGACAGCACAGACCAACTGAATGTTTTTTTGAGTAAGATGACACTATCTTGAAACAAGTCGAACAAGTATTTTAAGATATCATCACTGGGCGAAAAAAAACCTTAAAACAAGCAAGGTGGGAGCTGGAGCAGATAAAATTATCATCACACTGGCAGCTTTTTTTTTTATCTGCTTTGAAGAAAGATAAGATTTTAATACAAATGTGGATTAAAAGGCTGGTTTGCACTGTGTTTAGGGCTTGGGCAGTCAAAGCTGCAGGGGCCGTGGTTGTTGTTGCAGCGGGTTTGAAGCCAGATTAGGTTTAATGGTCTTAATCATCGCTCACTCTCCAGTCAGTTAGCTGGAGCCCAGCACCATTTCAGCTCTCCTTCACTCTTCATTGCAGACCGCCTGCCATGAAGGGACAGCATATGTCCTGTCATCTGTCCACACCATATGCCACGCCCATGATCATTTAAAGTCTCATGCCTTATTTGACATTTCCAGTCAGTGATGAAATGGCCAGAACGGGGATTGGCACAGCCACAAATACATTTGGCATGCTGCATTCTCTCTTAGCCATCTCATTTCATTGTTATGTCCAATTATCTCAGAATGTCTATCAACACAGGAGTCAAAGCCAAGTGTCATATATTAAGGGCACCTTAATTATAAAAGTTTTACATGATCACTTTGACTCTACAAACTTTCCCTTCTACTTACATAAGATCATTTCACATTGGAGTGAGTGTTGCTGTATATGTGTTGATGTATTTCTCTGTCTATGACTTTGGGCAGTGTCTTGGAGAGTCCCAGCCGGCTAGATGAAGAGCACCGCCTCATCGCTCGATACGCTGCCCGCCTGGCAGCCGAGGCGGGCAACTCCACAGTGAGTGTCTCGCAGGACTGCCCGTGGTGGGCTTGAGTCAACCCGCATTTCACATCTAATGCTTTGACAATTTATTGTTAGGCGCCTTTATTGTGACTGGAGAACTCAAAAATGTAAGCTGCAGCGTGAAGACTACTCATGCTTACATGTCAGACTGTGTAACTATTCAGTGCTCTGATTTCCCATCAGTTTTACTTGTCCCATAAGTTTTAAATTCAAAATCATCCGCTGTCAATATCTTGTTGTAGAAACATTTTAGGTGATCATGGTCAACGCTAACCACGGTGACAAATACAACATACGTTTCCTGTTACTGCTTCACCAGTTGATGTTTAGCAGCGCCACTAGGAAAGGTTTGCGCTAGCAGTAACTTATTACAGCTCTGACAGTGAACAGTAAACAGTGAGGCTGATGTCAATTAGATAAAACTGTGCTGGATTACATGCATTTTTCCTGTGAATCCCTCACACGTATATGTAGGCAATTTGAATCCAGCTCAGGAATGGTGTACTCTGCCACCACCAATTAAAACTACTATATAGAGAGATAATTACAGAATGTGAATTCATTAATGGCTATTAAAGATATCAAAAATACAGTTTGATTTCATAAAAAAATTATAACTTCAAAGGCCTTACAAACAATAAATATTAATGACTAAATAAACACCATAAAGGGTCTTTGATAAAAAGTAGAAGGTAGAAGCTTGTGTACATAAAAAGTTCAGGACAGAAGTTAACTACAACTCCCAGGAACAGTTCGTTTAAGGCAGAAAAGAATCATGTAGAGTTACTTTGGGTTTATTTGGATTTGTACTTTGCATCCCTTTATATGAAGGGATAAAGGAAAGCTTTGGTGAGATGGAATGGCTCCCTGTTTATGCAGAAATATAATAAGTCTCCAGCTGAGTCATTACTGCTCACCATGGTCAGAAAGTAGATGTTGCTGTTTGACTTTTGTTCTCCCACCGTTGTTAATGCCATACTATGCTAATTTTGTTTTTCAGCAACAATGTCCTCCAACAGATCTGGGTTTCAACTTTGATGCCAATAAGCAACAGAGACAGCTGATTGCAGAGCTAGAGAACAAAAACAGGTACAACACTATGAACAAATCAGTATTGTTTTACTGATTGGTTGGCTGGCTGGTTTGTAGTGGTGGAGTATTTTTAACTAATTAACTTAAGTAGGCTACTGTACTTAAATATAGTTTCTAGGTACCTGTACTTTACTTGAATATTTGTATGCCACTTTATACTTGTAATACTACTACTACTACTACTACTTTTTACTCCACTAACATTAATCTGTCAACTATAATTGCTACTGTAGTTACTTTGCAGTTTCAGACTTCAGCTTATAAAACATGATGCATTGCTACAAACAAGAATTGGATGAGAAGATCGATACCACTCTCATATTTGTCCAGTAAATATATGGCTAATGTGAACAGTCGATTAGCTTAGCATAGCATAAAGACTAGAAACAGGGGCCAGATTTTTTGCCAAGAGCAATAAATCCCAATAAAGTCTTGTCACACTGTGAGGTTGACAGACAACCAGGGGAGTAGAGACTAACTCTAAAAAGCATATTTCCCTAGCTACCTTAACCAGCTACATTAAAATGCTGCTCACTTGTTAGTGCATCAAAAATAATAATATTAAAACACTATGAAAGCAGCCATTCTACATGAGTAGCACTTTTCCCTTTGTTGGTGTACATGGAAGCACATTTTGCTAAAAATTAGTTCTGTACTTTTAAAAACCAATTTAGAATGCAAGATTTTAAATTGTTGTATTACTTCAATTTCAATAAAGGATCCAGTATTTCTGCTGTTTACTGATTGACTAACTGATTGACTAACTCATTCAGGGAGATCCTCCAGGAGATCCAGCGGCTGCGTTTGGAGCATGAGCAGGCCTCTCAGCCGACCCCAGAAAAAGCCCAGCAGAACCCCACACTTCTGACTGAACTGCGGCTCCTCAGGTATCATCTCTGCTAACACCACCACACCGCTTATATAAAGCATCTTCTTCCCAACAACAGGAACAAAGAGCCATACATTAAGGACATCAAGTAGTGCAACCACTTCAGGGCTGTTAATGTAGACTAGACTCATTTTAAGTAGAAATAATGTCCAGCTAATTCAGGAAGGTGTTTTTGAATTAGCTTCACCACCAGCAGCAGCAGCAGCAGTGTGGGCATTTATCATGCTGGCAGGACGCTGAGACCCTTGGGTTCACTTCTTGGAAGAGACGCGTTACAGCTCTTGTTTCCCTGAATGACTCCTTGTTTGTCTGGTCTGGCCTAAATAATGAATGAGCAGTCAGCTTGCGGCTAACTGTGTGTCAATCACTGCTCATGCACACGAGTTCATTCTCCCTTGTGGGGGGAGGGGCTTAGGAGACCGTTTTGGGCTGTAGCAGAAAAGAGGGGAGGGACTGAGAAGTTGTCGATGTTCAAATATTTGGGCTAAGTCCTGGATCTTCACAATCCTACCTACGGCACCTTTAAATGTTTTATAACATAAATTATTGGCTACCATTCAATGCTGGCTCACTGTAAACATTTATAGCAGAACTAGAAAGAGTTTGAATTATACTTCCTCACTCTTTGGCATGTTAGAGGATTACTATACAGGCATCTAATTCTATGTTTTATTTTGAAACAGTAATAAAACTGTGAGATACATTTATTCCACTTATTATTTTTCCCAGTTTAATTCATAGATGTCTAGAAACATTTTTCTGCTCACTGTGCCTGTTTGTGATTCAGGTTTTATACCAGGACATTATCAAGTAGTAGTATTGCATCACAGACTGTGCGCTGTGTTGGGAGCCTGGCTGGACGGCTCTGATGATGCCTTTATACAGCCCGGAGGTACAGAACACAGCAGAGGTGTTTACAGTCTGCAGATGTTTGTGAATTTTTGATAGGTCGACTCCAAACAGAAACAATTGCAAAATGCAGTTACTCATTGTGAACACCAGAGGGTGATAATAAGCCAGAATCCTCACCTAAAAGATGGCCAGATAATTACTGTCAAACTCAAGTTACCTGCAGGGGCCACTTTGTTCCCTGATGCTGGAAATACTGCTCTGCATTGTTAGAGTGGTGATTCTGCTGAGATTGTATTCCTGGAGAATACATGAACATAACGCAATACATAAATAAATAATCAATTGTGCTCCTCTCTTGAAACTGACAGTACTCCAGGTCAACATTTTTGGTTCATACAGAGACATTTTAGTGTCAGGTGCACCACAGTAAATCAGACTTCTCTTAGTCACAAGTTTAAGTATTTATGTTGACCAGTAGTGCAGCTTGCCAGTAGTGCAGCTTGCAAATGTTAAATGTGGGGGAAATAAGCCCAAATGGTTATTTGCGGGCCAGATGTAACAGTGAATTTACAGGTTGGGGCCTTTATAAAATTGCCTTATATGCCAGATCTGGGCTCCTAGTAACTTTGAGACCCCTATTTTAGTACAGTACTGTGGCCTGATGCAAATGAAATATGACTACATACATTCAACATGCAGTGTCTGTGTCTGCAACAGATTTTTGAATTATTGGACCCCAAGGTAAATCTGTAACACACATCTGTAGAAAATCTGGGAAAAATCTACAGGAAATAAAGGTATTTGTGAAATAATTTACAGACATGAATCCTCAAACTGTTCACAAAAAAGGAAATGGATTCCCCAAACAATCAAGGCCCAATAGCTTTGTTAAAGTACAGAGGTGTTTTTTATGAACAGTATGATCTACCTGTGCATTGTGTTTTCTTACTGTCCGATCAAAGCAGAACTTCCCCTCTGGTGTATTACTGTATCCCCAAACTCTGTCCTTCTGTTGCAGACACAGGAAGGACGAGCTGGAGAGGCGCATGTCGGCCCTGCAGGAGAGCAGACGGGAGCTGATGGTGCAACTTGAGGGACTTATGAGGCTGCTAAAGGTAAGACGACCACCTCTTTCAAGAAGAATGAAGTGATAAAAAGGCCTCTGAATCAGTATTGATATCCTATTGTAGGATGGTGCATAAACATTAAGCCATTGTCCTAAATTAAAATAGCATTTTACAGGTCAGCACTCATATAGTTTACATGATTCGGTTTTAAAGCTTGGTGGCATGTTTGATTAAAGGAGACGTTGGCATGTGATCTTAAGTTATGTTAATGTGCCGTATGGTGCATGCAGAAATCCCTTTCTTCTTCTTCTTCTTCTTCCGCTGCTTTAATTCTGTTGCTCTCACTCTTCTTGCTCTCTCTCACTGCTTACCTTTGCTGGCTGATAGGATGAGGAACAGAAGCAGGCTGTAAGTTGCCTTTAATTCAGTTTGCAAGGCTCAATACCTGGCTCTAGTCTCAGCACTTAGTTTAATGTGACTGTGTTCCCCCCTTCACACAGATGTTATTGAAGGAAGTTCTAACAGATTTTAAGAAGGGTGTTAGGAAAGATAATAGGATACCACTCTCTAACTGGGTTACAATGATCTAGTCCTTTTATCCGGGCTACTCCACAACATCCTTGCCAGCACCATTGGGGAGCTAAAACTACAGACTGTGACACAAGCTTTAAAATCTGTTTTCTCAGGTCCATGGTCCAAACAAGTTGAGAGAACTGTGTTTTTCTTAGCCCAAATGTCAGGGACCTGTTCCTTTCATCGGCACTAACAACCTCCCTTCTAATGCGACTGCAGTCTGGCTGGCCATCTGCTGCCTGGCCCTGAGCCATCGACCTGGGCCTGCACCAATCCCAGAGACACACAGTGATCCTTTCTCTGGGAGATATATCTCTCATCTCAGCACAGGCCCCAGTCGCTCACCCACACATGCTTCTCATTACCCCCTCGGTGCAGTAAAGGTGAACTATAGACACACAGCCAGCCAGTATAGGATTTCCAGAAGGTTTCCTTGCCTTTAAACCACTGTTTTTGTTTGTTCTCCCTATAAGGATCAAGTTATTTTGGTCACATCTGTGTCTATGTTTGTTTTAATAAAAGTCACCTTAAGAAGCACAAAGGTCATCTCTTCACAAAGCTGCAATCTGTGATTGCAATACGGCATCTTCCATTGAAATGCAGTTGTTCCAGAATTGGCTTTGTTGATGCAGAGATTGATTGGATTTTATCTCTCTATCAGAAGCCCAGATTGACTAGCACCTTGTAGGTGGAAGATCCAATATGTCATGAAAATAACCAAATATGCCATGCTGTCTGCTAACTATGCAACAGCAAAAAGATGCCTAGTAACATTGGTCAGCTAGTCTTTTTTGCACCTGTCAAACACATAAAAAAATGATGTGTATATCACAATCTTGATAATTTAGTATTTATTTGCTGATGCAAATCAAGATTGGGGCCAACTCATCTTTCATCTACTCATCGTCTTATGTATTATAAGAAGACTACACTTGAGTTTAAAGGAATAGTTGGCCATTTGGGGAAATATGATTTCTGGCCGAGAGAGACCATGCTCATGTCTGTACGGTATATATGTAGCTATGTTGATTAGCGTAGCTTATTTAGCATTATATCTCTGTTTAATCCACAAAAAAAACAGAAGAGTAAAAATGACAAGTTGTGGTTCCAGTGGCTCAGAGTGGTATCATTCTAATCGACAGCTCAGCAAGATAGAAAATAAGTGTGTTTCCCAAAATGTCAAACTATTTCTTCAACATCTGTTTCAAGACTAACCGATGTGAAACAAGCCTGTAATGTGAGCTGACAGACTCAACAGTTGATTTGCTTGATGATACTGTAACTATCACGGGTGATTTTATGTTACAGTCCCAGTCTGGAAGCTCCCCTCATTCCTCCCCTGGTCACGGTGCAGGTTGCTCCATGCCCATGCCCATTCGTTCCACCTCAGCTGGGTCCACCCCGACTCACACACCACAGGACTGCCTGGCAGGGGTGGGAGGGGACGTGCTTGAGGCCTTTGCTCAGGGTGAGTGTGCACCAACACCCAAAAGTGGCAGTTATTTAAGATATGGACTAAACGATTTGTAGTGGTATACATTGTATCTAAAACTGACTACACATTGACTAACAACAAGATTAAATGCTCTTATGTATTATTTAGTGATAAAAATAGAATGATATAATATTCTATGATAATATTAGCCTGGTCCTACCAGACTCTCGTACATTTCATTTGTACAGAGAGTCTGGCCCATTGACATATATATAAGGTCTGGCCACTCTCCATTGACAAGTGTTAACTTCCTTAAAGGCGGGTACTCTGTTGAAGTTTAAAACTATTGGATCTACCCAGAGTCACTCTGGATCGGCCATAACCAATCGCTAACGTTTGGTCGTGACGTCGGCTTAGCATTGCTAGCGTTCGCCTTAGCCAGCTCATTCACCACTAACGGAGCGAGCTGGAAAATCTAACTTTTCCCGAACCCCGTGGGGAGGAAGGGCCACAACGTCATGACTACCAACACAACTCAGCAAAGATTGTTCTTGCTCAGGCTTTCACTTGTGGATATTCGGCAGCGAATGGCTTCGCTCGCATCTTTCTCATCATATTACGGAACTACAACTCAAACTAGTGCACAACCTCAACGTCATCGTTCTCAGCCACTCCCTCTGTTCGCTGATTGGACCGGTAAAGAATGGCCGGAGAAAACCCAAGAATATACCGCAAAGCCAGACAACGTACTGAAGGGAAATGAAAATTGAGCGGAAGTACATAGGAGGGCGGAGCCAGGCTATGATAATATAACACTGTGAAAGGAGCCACACTGCATAATAAGTAATTTTGATACTTTAAGTACATACATACATTTGCTGATAATATTTCTGTACTTTTAAGTAACAAGTACCTTTTCCCATTTTACACTTTCACATTACACTGCAAGACTAGAAACTCCATGTGTTTTTGATTTGATAATGTCTCTATGTTCTAGGTGTACCTAGAAATCTTCGGAATGATCTATTAGTTGCTGCTGACTCAATCACAAACACCATGTCATCACTGGTGAAAGAGCTCCACTCAGGTAAGTCTATAACACGTTTCATGGTTTGAGTCTGTTTTATCATATGGATTATGATTTTGTTTGCTGGAATTTAACATGTCATTACTGAGATATCTTTCTCTGCATGTTTGTCATTCTCACACCTGCTTCTGATTTGTTTCCCTTGATATTTTCTGAGTTTTTACATAGTGACCAAAAACATTGGGCCTCATTCACCAATATCTTGCTAAGCTTTTTCTTAAATTTGTTCTTAAGAACGTTTGGTGAATGAGGCCCATTGTCACTAAAATCTCTGTTTGTTTTTTTACAGTTGATGACGTGGGAGTGGAAGAGGAGACCAACATGAGGAACGGTGGGGACAGAGGTAAGTCTACCAACATGCTAATAGTTTCCTACTTTAACCTCTCAGAGCCAGTCATACTATTAAGAGTATGGCACTCAAAAACAGAATTGTGTATATCATAAAGATTGGCCAAAACATAAACATGCAGTATTTCCCTCCTTTTTTTTTAGCTGAAGCAGAATGAACAAAAAGTAGGAATTATAATTAATTAGTATTATATTGTGCATATATAACGTAGTAGTGTAGGATTCTCGTAGGGTACAGATTTGATTATTGGCAAATTATGAAAGATCTTTTATCAATATTAATAAAGTTATGAATATGGTTATTAATAACTTTATCAAATCGACAAACAATCAAAACGGGGCACCGCCCTGCAAGTCAGGGACCAATAATCAAACTGTGGAACAGTCTCATTTCTGTGGTAATCCTTTAAAAAGGAAATAAAGGAAGGGTTGAATCAAAGCACGGACCTGATCGACCAGCAATTATTACAACAAGTACACAAATAATCACAAGCAACTGCTAATTAAGTATAATAAGATTTATTAACGTCACAATTATTAGTAGCTAATCAATAATCCTTTGATAATAAACTTATATATCTTTTACAATATCACAACCAAAACGAAGCAAAAACAAAGCAGCATGGACACGTCTGTGTCTGTGTGTGTGTGAGTGTGTGTGTGAGAGAGAATGAGTGAAAAAGGAGGGGCGGTGTCGAAATGTAGTTCTAACACAAAAACAACTCAAAAAATGGCTACTCCTGTGAGCTGCACAAAACTATTTAGCCTCAAGAGGGCGGTAGTGGTGCGGGGTGCACGGAGAAGGGCCGAAGAAGCCGGGGGGTTGCTAGGCAACGCGCACGCTTAGCCGGTATAGTTCCTGTGTTAGCTCTGTACGAACGTAAACCGTTTCCACGTGGCTAAACTACAGCGTTAGCTCGGGAGCTACGCGGCTAGCCTGTGTCGTGTGTGTGTGTGTGTGTGTGTTAGTAAAAGAAGAAAGAGAAGAAGAGTAAAGAAAAGAGGCACTCTGATCTTAGTTATCGATAATGACCCGCCCCCCTCAGCTACTCCGGTCTGGACCACACGTGTAGTTAGGACAGACTGAGACTTTTGACTTACTGGGGGAAACTTTGGTCATTATAACCACTCCAGTGGCTAACAGCTGATTTCGCGATTCTATCGCAGACAGTAATTAAAACTCCATGAAAGGAGTGATTAAGCAGGTAGCGCTTATGGTTTTAACCAGCTACTTAACACAACATCAACAGTACCATGATCTATTGATACATTCACAGAACAGATTAATAATCACATATGGACCAGTACATGATTAAATCAGATCACCTTAATGGCAACAAGTGGTAGCGAACCCTTTGCTCATTAATAAACACACTACTTATCTCTGCCCAGACGTAAGCCTCCTTACGGTGTGTTCAGTCCGTTTATTTCTGTCCATAGATTCCCACAGAAATGAAACAAAACGAATCCCTTGGCGCTCGTCAGCAGCCACGGAGAAACTTCCTCCAAAAAGGCAGAAAGGGGGAAGTTTAGTCGACTTTGAGAAGAAAACACTGGTGCGTTTTCAAGGATCCACCGAAATAAAATCCACTTTCTCCAGAAAATGGAAGTTTAGCACAAGCGCTTGCGCGCTCCCCTCAGCAACGGAGTTGCAATGGAAGACCAGGATTTACCTAGGATCAGGCTTTTTATAGGTTAAGACCCCCTGCTGTGTTTATGGTCCCGCTGAACCAATAGGAAGACTCGAAACTCTTGAAAGGGTGAAGACTACAATCTTGTAGTTCTTTGACTTCCTGCCAGTCTGGCTGGCACTTTCGCATAGAGGTGTGAATTACCCTGGCTTTGGGGTTTACATGCAGGCCAAAATTCCTTTGTCTCTGAGCACATGTGTGTCCTGTATCCAGAGGTCAGTTTAATCTGAGGCCTTTTGGTTAAAATCAGGTTTAACCAGACTCTTGGTCCCCAACAGTAGGTAAGCCTAGAACATCCATGGTTGTAATCATTTTATTTCATTCTCAAGATCAAAAGTTACTTATCCTGATATTAAAATTGCTTTCTCATGATAATGGATTAATTATCGAGAAAACAAGTTGTTTCCCAAGATACAACTGCAGGTTGTTTTCTCTAGTTAACAGGATAAATACCTTGTTTTCAAAATAAAATTAAAGGCCATTTTGTTATGTCGAGATAACGAGATAATTAACCCATCATCACAAGTAAAAACAACCTGCTGTTATATCTTGGGAAACAACCCACCATCACGAGAAAATTACTGATATACTGAGATAAGAGGATAATTAACTCATGATCTTGAGATAAGGGGATGAAATAAAATGATTGCAACCACGATCATTCTTGCCTTCCGTATATAATAAGGAACAAGTATAGGAACAAGTTGCTTGAAGTACATTTTCTGCAACTGGACAAAAAGTAGTTGGTGCTAATTATGACGGCATTTGTTGGCTTGGAAGAATTGGCTGCACCTTTATCGCACCTTTATTAGCCAATAAAATACATGTTTGGCTCCTTATCATGAGCGTCTGTTACAACCCTCCATCCAAAGTAGCAAGGCACTATGGCACATTGCCACAGAGTCATTTATACTTTTTTTACAAATTAATTCAGACTATGCAGGCTGTCCGCACCACTAAATGTGCTATTCTGTGTGTGTATCCAGGCACATTGAGAGTACAGAAGCACTGAAGACAAGAGAACACCATTCCACCCTGTAAGGACATACAGTCATCAACTGGGAAGAATCAGTTACAACAACAACAACAACAACAACAACAACAACAACCCCTGGCATTAGCACGTAGAGTAATGCATGCTGTAATCTAACAAGATTTCACTATGTGAAAAAAACGTCTCTTCACACCTTGCAGGTAGCAAGATGTGTCTAATTAGCGAGTGTGTATGTTGTCCTGTAAACAAAAACTGCTGTAATTACCCAATGATTTCCCTCATGACTGCTAAGGAATGGCTTGCTGTGCCCCAACTGTTCCATTGCAGCAGATCATTCTGTATATACTGCAAACACATGACCACGGGAACGCCCCGACATGAAGGTGACAACATGTTCCCTGTTGTTGCTTTTGTATGATTAGCGCTAGTATTTTTTTTTTATCCTTTTTTATAATTTCTGCATGAAGTTGCACTCAAGTCTGGATTTAGGTACTGTACCACGCTATGCCAGCTCTCTGTGGGATTTATGATGACAACTGGGGTGTCAGAAGTGTCTTGCCTCAGAAATCACGCCGAGTGTGTTTACTCGCACAATCATATTCTGAAGTTTGTTAAAAACAAAGCAGAATTCTGGATATGCTACGGTGTCAATTAATAATAGTTTGACATTTTGGGAAATACGCTACAATTCGCCTACTGGCTAAGAGTTGGATGAGATCAATGGCATTCTCATATTTGTGCATCAAATGTGAAGCTGGAGCCAGAAGATTAGAAGGAGGAGGTTAGCTTAAATTAGCATAAAGACTGGAATTGTGGAAACAACTAGCCTGGCTCTGTCAAAATGTAAAAAAAGGGACTTCTTGGAGCCCGGCAGTCACAGTTATGGTGCCTGATAACCAGCGGCGATTCACTCACCCAGCTTGTTTGCTTTCTTAGTAAGAGTTAGATAATATCTGTACGCTGAATATGAAGCTTCCACCAGCAGCCTGTTAGCTTAAGTTAGCATAAAGGCTGAAAACAGCTAGCTTTACTCTGCACAGAGGTAACAAAATCCACCTACTAGCGCCTCTAAAGCTCACTAGTTAACATGTTATATATTGTTTATTTAATCCGTACAAAAACCAAAGTGTAAAAACAACAAGGTGTTACATGATGTCACATGTTGGACTATGTCTTGGCCGAGCACGGTGACTTCCTGGAGTCATGTTGTTAAAGTGAGGCTGACAGGCAAAACCACAACTTGTCGTTATTACCCTTTGTTTTTATACAGATTAAACAAAAGGAGATATAGCAAGGCAAGCTCTTTCCCCTGTTCCCAGTCTTTATGCTAAGCTAAGCTATCTGCTTGCTGTAGCTTTACATTTACTTACAGACATGGGAGTGGTATTGACGTTGTCATCTAACACTCGGCAAAAGAGTAAATACGCTTTCTCACAAAATGTTGAACTATTCATTTAATCATTTAAAAAAGTAGTTGCACCTCTCTCTAGGAGACAGTTGTGTTTCCATTATAATATTCTTTCTATGAATGTGTGCAGGGATATCTGTTATTACAGTATAAAGATGCACATAGGCAACTTATCTCCATGCAGACCTTAAACAGGAATAATAGGTGGCATCCAGAATACTGCATGCATGTAAACACACTCAGTGAGTGACATACTGTACTGCTGCTACTGTGCTCTTGTCGAGCCACCCTTCCAAATAAGAGGGCTCTGCGATTAAAGGAACCCAAGGGGCCACTACAAACACATTGTGCCCAGTGGTTGTTTCCTGCCTGTGAAAACCTAACTGAACACACCTGACTAGCTGGCAGCCTCAGTATTTATTGTTTTAAAGTGTAGGGAAGCACCTCAGGATGTTTAAATAGTAATGAATTAGGCATTGAGATTTAGTTGTGAGTTACAAAATGAGCAATTACACAGTATGTAAGGATGTAAGGTCATAGTAAGCAAAGTAGGAAATGCTTTGATAGCTTTATCTAGTTAATAAAGTGATATTGAACATGTGTATGTGCAATGAAGGTTGGTGCTCAGGGACTGCAGCTACTCTAGTTAAAATATGGTGGTATTGTCCTTTGACTGCTAGATGTTATTGGCCACAGACGGAGAGGTTAATGATGATTAAAAATGGAGTTTCATTCCAAAACACAACCACTGTTCACAAATAAAACTTGCTTGTGGTCCCTGCTGTAAGATTTAGTTGAAACTTCCTAATGTAGTTCATTTTACGCAATTTGTAAATTGGAATTGGAATGAAACTCTTTAAATAAATAGAGGAAAACAACAGCAAGTGATTAAATCCTAGTTAAAGAATGTGGATCATTAAGAGAGGTTTTTCTTAAGTGCTATTTGGTGAAGCATGTTGTTGGATATAGTTTTGTCTGTATGTAAATTTGTGTCTTTTACGGGAAAGCAAAGAGATCTGTTTGTTACAGAGGTAGCTGTCAACCAGAGAGGATGTTTATTTAGAGTAAGGTCTAAGTCACCTTTACATTTTTGTCTTCTGGATCAATGTTTTTTGTCCTTCAGGGTAGCCATTCATCTCAAAAAAATGAGCAATGTTTGGTTTTTAGTGAATGCAATGTGATGAAGGTCTGGGAGCAGTTTTGGAGTAAAATGTTCAGCTCTCAAAGGAAGTTAAAGCTGACTGAATCAAACTAAAAAGCATGAACGGTTTGTTTTGAGATCTGTACAGTAAGCCTATCCTCTAAGCTATAAGTATAAGGTTTCAACAACCTGTTACACTGTGTCAAGACAAAGAACAAAAAGAGGCTCCTTTGTTACATTTGAAATGTGATGTTTTTATTCAGTTCTCTGTTCTGCTCTATATTATCATTATTGTTTAGTATTAGTGGAGTACGGTCAATGTAATAAGTTTGTCAAAACGGAGAATCACGTGCACACTCGTGCTTGCATTGTCACCCAAGATCTAAATAATATGAAGAAAGCAGTAAGACTGAAGTACCGTAATCTAAAATTTCTGTGACCACTGCTGTAAAAAACGTTCGATGGAAAAAGGTCCAGAAATGAATCAAATTCAGAGGTAAAAATGTAAAGATTTACTGTCTTCCCCTTCATTCTGGCAACACATTTGATTTCAAGTTTCTTTTCATTCTTTCAGTTTGTGCCTGTAGCTGTTCTGTAAAAGTGCTGTATAAAGTAACCATTCAGCAAATCATCCGATCTATCAGCCTTTAGGTCTGTGACTTTGTAGAGATTTTATTTATTTATTTATTGTGTTCTGGGGGAATCTCAAGCTCAGCCTTTACATTTGTGCCAAACTGTTTGCAGACATTGTGTGTCATACAAATGACAGCTATACTGTATATCAAAGTATATCTGTATTAGTATGGTGTTGTTGCCCATAGTTTATTCACAGAATGCCTGGAGATGTTCACAGTTAATGGTTTCCACTGCTGGGAAAAAAAAAAAACATTTAATAATTAATAAAGACAAACAACACATTCCAAATCTACTGATAGACTCACTCATAGCCAACATGGAGGCAGTACACCCAGTCAGAACAACTCGGTGTAACAGAGGTGCATACATTGTGATCCTTTTATTGTTTGCAGAGAGGCAATGTGCAAAGAGTAACAACCTAAGGTCAACGCTCCCCTGATGTTATTTATCTATGTATGTGTTCTGTATGGTTATGCTTCTGGTACACATTTGTTTCTCGTGTTGATTTTACAAAACATAGTTTTATGTCACAAAGCCACTGTCTTTTGTAAATAAATCAAATGTGAGATATATTAAAAAGATTTAAAATATGGCTTTGACTGCTCATGTCATGATTGTTGATGATAAAGGTTTAATCATTATCAAAAATCATTTTTTTGTGTTGGAAAATAACAGTACATTTTTACAGTAAGTGTCATTTTGTAAGTACTTATACTCAATATTTTCCTTTTCTTAACTTCTACTTCACTTCTTTTCAGCAGGAAATATTGGACTTTTTTAGTCTATGTCATGGTAGCTAAACTATGGAATAGTGTATTTTATATACATATATTTATATAACAAAATCAAACAAATACATAATTAAGTTGCAATGTTATTGATTAAACTATCCAGAAGTACTTTATATACAGTACAGTAAAGTAGCTAAATTTAGCTCAATATTGACCAGCTACAATAAAATGCTGCTTACACAATAATGCATCAATAATTTCTTTCCAATACTCAAATTTCTATAATAATATAATACTCTGGAAACAGACATTTTGCTGCATAATGAGTACTTTGTTTGTATAGTGTAAGTAATTCTGAATATAGGACTTGTAATGGAGTATCTATGCATTGTTGTATTGATACTTTTACTTTAATACCAGAGTCATTCTTTCAGCAGCGAGGTATTGTATGTTCCCCCAATGCCCTTTTTGTGTTCATTGTCTGGCCAGATATAAGTGTTTCAATCTGTGTGTCTGCAGAGTGATTTCTGATTGAGACCTCAGCTCAAAATAAGCTAGAAAAAGAGCAAATGTGCTCACATTCTAGTTAAAATGGTTTGTTTCTTATGGACACTGAGGTAAATAAAACCCTTAAATCACACTGTGCCTCTTGTGCCCGACTTGTCCTTCACAAGCTTCCTCTTTATCAGCTTCTATTAAACACAAAATGTGTAAACACTTCCTCCCAACAGGTCAGACATAAAAGGATGCCCTTTCCTGCTTCACCTACAAACCTAAATCAAAACCTGGCCTCTTTTCTGTTGCTTCAGGCAACCGCAATGACAAAAACTATACAGGTGAAATGAGGTTGAGACACTTTAAGTGTCACTATCAGCATCCTCCTCTGTGGGTTTCTAGGAGACCAAGATTTTTCACCAGCCAGTAGCAGACGGTGCTGCTGCTGAGGCTGCTGACCTAAGATGAACCACTCGGTGCCACTGACTCTATTAGAAAGAGGAGACGCCGCAGCTTCCAAATCAGTGAACCACATCCGCCTGCTGCACACACATTTCCTAACTCTCTCTTGTTGTCCTTAAAGAGAGCTCAATCTGCCTTACACAGAACTGTTCTGTGAGCCTTTAACCCTCCTACATTTGCAACAGTTATCTCACTGGGTCTCCGACTAGTGGGTGTGTATAGGATAAGTGTTAATTGCAGCGGTAGGCTGTAGTAGGGTTATTGGAATGAATGTGATAAGAGATTTGATATCTTGTTCTAGCTGCAAACTAAGAAATGAAATGAAGATGTGCTAGATTTTGATCCTGCTCAGAGGATAAAGTCTGTGAGACTGCACGTTTTTTTTTTTTTTTTTTGTAGTACAGTGTCATTATGTTGTTGTTACACAGCAAAATTGTGCAAAATCACCACTATGACAGTGTTTGCATCCCTCACTTTTATATACTATACTTTTATTTGTCCCCTTGGAGAAATTATTTTTCTAATTTTGTTACTTTTCTTTATTAACACATGCATCAAATGTGGAGAGATAATAAGGAGTTAATGGAGCACAGCGCCCCGACCAGTTAGAGGTTCGGTGCCTTGCTCAATGGCACCTCGGCCGTTATCAACAGCTGAATATCATTGCCATTTTAGTTTTGTGAGAGGAGACAACTCTTGGACAGGACAGAATAGTAGTTGCCAAACTTCTTTTGTCATCATACCTCTTTTGGAAGCTGAACATTTTTTAAATAAATGTGTTACATTCTTATGAAGCGATAACAATACTGGAGAAACAAAAGGATTTAAGTTGAATTTGACATAGCATGATTCAAGGCATAAACTTGTCTCTTCATGCATGTTTGAAAAATTCAAGTTAAACTTGCATCGCACAATTTCAACAAAGTGTCCTGCTATACTGACAGTAACATTATTTTGTATTTGGCTAACATGTTTACTTGATGAGCAGCATTACCAAGTCTTTCCATCTTTTACTATTGTTTTGTTCTCATATTGTTTTACTTTCTGAATAAGTGTTGCTCGCTTTAATCTTGATCGGAGCACTCTTTATCGTATTAATCTGAATTATCAAACACTGCAGACATTTTTACTTGTCATGGCAGGAAAAGCACAGGTGTTGCTAATAACATTAATGATGGTTCCGTTCCAGCAATTCATGCAACGCAACGCAGCAATAAACAATGTTATTAGTTACAGCTGTGTTTAATAAGTAAAAATGTCTGCTGAGAAAACCATCAATTCAACGCGAGATAGGATAAGAGGACACTGTACTTTATCCCTGAACATATATCAGGTGTCACGGCAGCCAAAGAGTACATCGAACAATATAGAAATATCTGAAAAGCAAACAAATTTGAATGACAAAGGTTTGTCAAAAGTGTACAAATGTAACCGACGTGGAGCAAAAGTAAGAGGTTTGTGCAAATGTCAGCGACGTAGAGCCCTTAATGACACTGTATGAACTCAAACATCTGTGCCAACACAACAGTACATAAACTGAGTACTAACACAGTAATCGTGTACTGTGGAAGAGACATTAGATTAAAAGTTGACACTAAGGTCAAGAATTAAATATGCAATGTAGTATTATGAGAACAATAACTGTAGAAAGCATATGTTTAGCTTCAATAGGCCTCAAAGCTGGCCTGAGGCATCAGCTAATTACATGGCTGCTTAGGGCCCCACAGCCACCAGGGGGCCCATAAATGCAGCAAATTAAAAATGGGAAAGTCTCCTCAGGTTCCTGTGTTCATTTTGTCAACATTTAAATAAAATGACTTTGTGTGTGTTGAACTTGTATAATTTATGCACAGATTAAAGCTGCTCAGTGTATTAAAACTTGCCTTTCAGTTATTCTAGTTTTAGTTAATTGTATATTAATTATTACTGTACATGCGCACATATGCACCATGCAAATATCATTTTAGAAACATAAAAATTGTAAACTACTTTAGTTTTTAGTTTACACAATTCCCTCTTAGGTTTACACATAGCTGACGTGGACTGTTGTTTGACAATGAAATACACATGTATGAAGGGGGGGTCAAATTTTTTCCCATGCCCCAAACAGGCCGGGGTTGGCGCTGCTTAGCCTCTATATTGGCAACAAGGAATAAAATCAACATGAACCAAATCTCTCTAAGGGGAAGGGGTGAACATGAGAAAAGGGCAATTGTCTTTGCACACAGGTCTAGTGTTTATTTTTGCCTTGAGGTCACATCAAAGGGGCCAGAGTGGTACTTGGGGGGCTCCTGGGCCACTATCTGGTGTAATAAGTTTAAACATTAGGCATGGAAGTGGCAATATGCTAAGCTGAATGCAAAAGGGAGAAAGTTGCCGATTTCCAAACCTTCTGAAGTGAGTGATCTAGTAGGGATTTACCGGCGGGTAACAGGGACCTCCGAGTACTTCCGCCATTCATCTGCATGTACAGCAGTACAGAAAATCTACAAACTTTCCCTTAAGTTACGGGCTAACGCTAGCAGTAGCCACCTAGCTTGACTGGCAGAACACTGAACAAGACTGAACATTTTTAGGCGACTAAATGTTCAAACTAACTGATGAGTGAAAACAAACAGTGAGAGGGTCTAAGTTTAAGACAAAAACACCCCAAAACAAGTTCAGGTCTATTTTAATGGACAAGGATTGCTAAGCCTCTGTCCTGATTGACAGGTCAGCATGTAGCCACGCCCTAAAGCACCCCCTGCTTTATTGTCAATTTAAAAATGAATAGGACCATCATTTCGCAAAATGCTGTATTGAAATAGACTTGAAACTAGCGATTTAGGCCATTAACCCATTAGGAAAATGTTTATTAAGGTAATAAATCAAGTGAGAAGTAGGATTTTCCATAGACTTCTTTTTGCAACCAGTGGATTCACCCTCTGCTGGAAATGAGATAGAATGCAGGTTTAGGTTTAAGGTGCACATTGGCTAAACTTTTCAGGCCCGCAAACATTTTTTTTACAGTCTATGTATTGGACCTTTGTTTTATCCCTGCATTTACTGTCGGTATCACTTTTGAAATATGTCAAATAAATATGACATTGGCCCCAAAAATTAAGAAAAAATAATAAATCAATAAAAAAAATTATGGCATTTCAGCAGTGCCACTGGGTTTCTGAGAGGAAGTTATCAATAAGAAATCTAGATGTGTGTATTAGGGGGGGTCTACACCACCTTTGCCCCCTCTGCACACTATGGCAGAGGCAGTCTTTAGGACCCTGTGGCAGCCAACAGACAGTCTGCAGGCCCCTGCAGTGAGAGCGGTACAACTGCAAGAGAGCTGGCCGGCTGGGGAGGTGGAGGACGGGGAGAGAAGAGGAAGGAGGCTCCGGGAGCAAGCGAGACAAAAAGGGTCAGGCCTGGGACTGGGAAAATCGGGTAACGAACACACAGCGATTCACGCATTTAAATCCGTTTAACCCGGCACTACTAACCGCGCAGGAAGGGTAACCTTTACAGTATGTGAACAAAAACGTGAAAGCCCCGAGAGCGGAAGGCGCTCGATGGAAATGGGGGAAATAGCGATTTAGGGTTTGCTTTTTGCAGATGTGCTGAGTGGACATCGCGATGTGCACTTGAACTTGACCGAATTTAGGCTACAGCACAGAACCGGGACCGTGGCTCCTGAAAACATTGGCCTCATTAAAAAAATATAACGGGGATTTATAATTGAGTGGCCGTGGCCTGTAAAAGAGCCACAATCCCGTGGGTCATATTGCAGACTTCCCCTGCTGTAAAGACGTCTAAAACTTTGCAATTTTAACGCATAGGCACACTGAATGATACATGTAAGTCAGCCGATCGCAGTAATGTAAAACGTACGACCTGGTTGTGGCTTCATGTGCGTGGAAATGCGGTGACATTAAACGCCTGTGTGGCCCAACAATAAATTATTTTTTTTAAGATAACACGTTCTGGTTGTTGCCTGCAATTATTTTTTAGATGCGAAGATTTTCAACAGTCTATTAGACCTTTTAAATTAATCACAACCGGCTGTCATTAATCTTGACTTGGAGGAAATGAAAGACATCCTATATGAATATAGGCTAGATATTAAGGGTTATGATTTTTTTTTTTTTTTTGTAGGTAGGCTTCATTTCCACGAGTGCAACAGTGTAACTCAGTGCGCATGGCTGACTGCTAGAGTAACTTTAAGGTAACAGACACTTAAGGTGAAATGAAATATTAATAATAATAATTAAAAAAAGATAATCATCCTGGATTTGTTTAGCAGCGTTATTCAGGTTATTTGGCGCATAGTAGCAGTATAACCATGTAATGTCGACAACTGTACACCCATACATGCATGTGGTGTTACACAAAAAAGTGGTCTATAGGCCCTATAGGCGTGAGTAGCTGTCCATAGAAGCCTGTGTGGTTCCTAAACATGACGTGCACTCAACAAAGGAAAGCTGATGCTCAAAAAGAGCCTCGTTATGACAGAAAGATAAATTTAACCAAACTGATTTAAGTAAATATCCACAAAAGGTGTCACTGCAACATGAAACTCTGCTCACCTGCATCACAACACTAATGCTAAGCTAAAGTGTATCTAATGAACAAGTTGATTGTCACTTTTTGTTCTTTATCTTCCAGGAGAGCGGAAAGAAGAAGGATCATCTCTTTTTTTGTACCTTTGAGTTTATTTTCACCTCATCTACATCGCCCCCATTATTAGATATCACCCATAGACTCTTGATGATGCCGTCCAACACTGTCACCAACACCACTGCATTTAAAGGCTCAGGCTACACTGATTCACCTGGAAACAGAATGGTAAGAAACACGTGTGAAATATAAAAGTGTGCCTCAGGAATCTCACTTCAGGTATTTATGAGACTCCTCTGAAGCATGGTATGTTGCTGAATGACTCAGGATTTCTCAACTTTATAGCCAGTGGGTTCAAAGAGTTCATTCAGTCATGTTTTGGCTATTTGAATCCCTTGAGCTAAGCTGTTGATTAATTTGAGTCTCCATCACTTCAAAATGCAATTTTTTTGAAAGCCCTCAAACTCACCAGATTTAAAAAAGGAGATTAGTCACTCCTGTGCATAAGCACCAATGATGTAGTACAGTGTGCCTTTTAGTATTTAGTATATATATACACTAAATACTAAAAGTCATGCTGTACTTTTTTTTTTAAATGAGTATGTGTGCATGCATTAATGAATGGGTGCGTTTTTTTTCAGTCTATAGTTTGTTAGTGTTATTACTTTGATCTTACATTGATGGAGCCCTGAAATAAGAGCAATGACGTTTGTACAGTCACTTCAGGTCAAAGCCCATTAAAACCGTTCCCAATTTTATGAATGAATAAAATAATCAATCTGTCAAGCCTTAGTGATCTTTGCAATCTTACGACTTACTGAAGTTGCATTAATTCCTCCTGTTTATTGAAGAATAAACACTACTTTACTTTAGAATCTAGCAGCATGTGGAGTGCCATGTCACCTTTCAAGATGCAGACAGACTCATTATTACAGTCTGTGCGTAACTGCAGCATCACTGATGCTCACACAGAGGCAGCGATAGCAGCATCACTTGAGGCGGCTGTGGTGAGATGCAGCTGAATTATGTGACATTCACTGTTGTAATGGTGGTTGGTGACGTGGGCGTTGGCTGGTTTAGGTTGAGCTGGAGCTGGAATGGCTCTCCAGCTTTTTTACTAGGGGGGGATCTATCCTCTTCCTCTACTTTCCCATTACACAGTACTGCCCTTAGTCTTGTTGCCTGGCAACAGACGTTGCCTTAAATAACCGGCTACCCAGATGGAAATAGTGCAGAGAATATTGACAATGTAGGGTTCACTCGAGGCAACAACAAATCATATTTCAGGCTTTTCTGTTGTTTTTTTTGTACAGAAAATATGAGGGTGAAATATGTGTGAAAATGGCGTGTTATTTCCATTCAGTGTGCCTAAGCACTTGGGCTGGGAATTGGATGAACGGCGTGGTGTATGTAGGCTGTTCCTGCAGAGATAGCCAGGCACCACTGAATTGTGTCATCCATATAAGTGGTTCCCAAATGAGCCTGCACACCAGGCTGCACTCAAAACGTGCTATTATCTATGCAAATTCTGCCGCCCTGTAAGGAAAAGACCGAAGCACCAGGCTCTCTATTAGTAATCACACAATAAACCCGGCACAGTCCGCAAAACACATTCTCTCACAAAAGCATCAATATCTACATTTAAAAAAACCTTTCTAAAGACTCGGTGGTAACCTCAGTATCTTTATGCAAAGATTCATTGATGAATATGATATGATTTTTTTCAGCGATATTCATCAATTATAACCCTGTGCCCATTAATCACAGCATCAGTTACTCTGATCACATCTATCTCTTTATGCAAATCCGCTTATCTGGGACACTAATGGTTGATGGATTTATTCCAACACTCTCAGGACGTAACATGGCCTGACCTTTGAAATTCCTGCCTATGTTTATTAACCTCCTCTATCTTTTAAATGATTTAAAAGGGTAGGTCTGTAAGCTCTGCAGCTTCAGTCCAGTGTTTTAAGAATGTTTTATTATGGTATTTTTGCCTTCAATGGACAGAGAAAGGAAGGTGATGGGATGTCACAAGAAAGAATGAGGTTTATTACCAAGTAAGTTTCACATACAAGGAATTTGCCTTTGTGTTTGGTGCATACAATAAACACATTAAGAGGCAATACGAAAATAAAAGCAAAGTACTACAACAGTCAAGAACATAAATATAGACAGAAAAACGTACAATAAAAATATGAAAACAATATTAAAATACTATAACCAAACATGTAAAGTATAACTGTTGAGAGTTGGAAAGCTGCACAGTATTGTGCAGGACTTGCAAAAATATTTAACAGGGGATGTGCACAGGTTCACAGAAAGGTCCCTGGCCGGTGTTACAATGTATACTTTGACCCGTCAGATTGTGTGATCTGGAATTTTGGTTGTATGTTTACTATGTCAAAATATTTTTATTGCTCTTACCAAAAGAAGTGACTCTCTAGTTAGTTAGTTAGCTAGTTAGTTAGTTTTGTTATTTATTGTGTCGTGCACACACAAGTGAACAACCCACATGGACTTGTGTAAGACCAAAATACTAATAATAATTACTATAATACTAATAATATACTGTTGCAGTTGTAAAAAACAATTGTCAGACATTGTATTTAGACATTGTATTTAGTATTTAGATATGTTTAGTTACACATTTTGATAGCTGTCCACAGATGCTAACCTCATAATATTTACATAGGGTGGTACATTTTAATAGCACAGATACATTATTTCAACCTGTCAATATTTGATCTTTTTTTTTTTTTATTGTTGACCCATTCACGTCACAGAATCTGACGGATCACAGATCTCAGTGTGACACCGGAATCTCACATATATCTATGCAATTTACGGACTTCTCCTCCATGTTGGTTTAAAACATGATGTTCCAAATTCATTTTGACCTTAGAAACAGCAGCATTGGTTTTGTATTGTATTTAATTGCAATTTAGACTTGTTTGCAGATAGTTTAAGATAATTTTCTACAGCAGGAAGACGATATCTTCTTATTGGAGGAATTAAAGGTGTTGCACCTGCCCTTGATCTCCCCTATTTTTTTTCTCTGTAATTAAGTCGTTACTGAATTAGCTTGCTGTATTTAACACTATCCATTATGCAAGGACAAAGTCAATTTACAGTAATCTTCTATCATGTTATCCCACAGTACCTAACATTAAAATAAAAGTACTTAACGACAAGTCAGCAGAGGAACTCGGTTGCAGGATGCCTTACAGTGTAGAGAACTTATTTATCTTTGAGGGAATCTCACATTCAATGAAGGAATTTAATAAGGACCCAGCCCTCCACCCCCCACTGTAGCTGTCAGAAATGGCCTTGCAATCTCATTTGCATTCAGACCTGGTGCTGGTGGTCCTATTCAGTCAATAATGAAACTCAAAGCATCTACATTAAGATCATCTTTTCTCTCATCAACCCCAGGGGTACTTGGTGGTGGCGCACATGGGGCTTTGTTCATGGGGGTAGACAGTTTTATTAATCAAAGGGAAATTGTAGCAGGGGAGGGTGGGGGCCATTCGACGTCTTTGTAACGGTGTCAAGAGGGGGATTGTCTGTGGAAGGTCAGCGCTGTGTCTGTGGAGCTTTCACTTCAGTATGGTTCAAAGGAGCGTGCCATTCAATTTCTATCTGTCTCATTGTCCACTCAGCCAAAGACACTCAAGGACCCGCTGCAGGTCCCCTCCAAATTTTCAAGTGTTTCAGTGTGGTGCTGTTTTGTGTGTGTCCTGCAGATCTAGTGTAACAGCTGCTGCATCTTTGGCTGAGGTGAAACCGCCACTTAGTTCACTGTAAGCACAAATACAGGCTTTGATAACCTGGAAAGATGCTTATGTGCAACCAGGCCTGAAATGTAAATTTGACATTCCCACAGATAATGGCTCTGATTATTATAGTATTCTGAGTCTAAATCATGATGTGTTGCTTTTTATTGACAGGGTGAAAGCACACTACTGGACATGGACCTGATGACAGAGGAGAAGTCGGCTAAAAGTAGTGCCTCTTGTAAAGTTGGCAAGCCTGGAAGAAAGCGCAAGCAGTTTCCAGTGAGTGGTGATCTGACATTTTACAACTACATCCATCCATGCATATTTTTTTACAGTGATCAGTTTTCCAATATATTGGAATATATTGCTCATTGTCAAGATTAGATATCAGCTTGTTCCTGAGCACAGCAACATAAATTGAATAAACCTGCACTGCAATTTCTTTAGCCTGGGTCTTAGTAAAGGGTATTAGTGTCCCATGCTGGTCTAAATGGGTTAAGTCTGGAGCGTGCTTGATAAGAACTATATCATATGTTTCATTCATGTCAAATGAAAGGCAAAGAATCACATATTTTCAGACAATCTTGACTGGAAAGCATTCATCGTGTCACATGCATAAATTAAACATGAAAGGTGACTGAAATAGATGAAAAAAGACAGCTTTAGAGAGAAGTTCAAACCTTGATTACCTCCAGCTGGCCAATCACTGCATGAAAAGAGACTGTGAATGTCGGATTGCAGAAAACATGGGAGAAAACGTGGGAGGGTGTTTCAGAGGCCGTTTGACCAATCCGATAAGCACTTTGGTTGGAGTAAAAATGCCCTCAGTATCCTTCAAAGTGCTTGTCAGATCAACCTTTCCGACAGGAATTGCAGAGTCTGCGTTTGTAACTTTTTAAAAGCGACATACGGACATTCACGCCCACTTCATGCAGTGATAGGCTGGATGTTTTGAGGTGAGTCAGTATGTATGGCTGTTTGTTATGGTTCGTTGTGTAGGTTGGCGTGGCTTGTTTTTGTTGCCGTTTGTGGAGCCTGGGCTGTCTACAAAACCACGTTTTTTTACAGTGTGTTCAGGGGACAAGCAGCTCGCGGATAGTGAGGAGATGTTTGCTATATGTGACAAAAAATGTTGTAGCCTAAAAAACGCGTCACATCACTTAGAGCACCTTTAAATTGGGTCACTTATGTAGTAGAATTTTTTAGAAATTGGTGCCTTCTAGGCCGAGAAAAGCCATAAAATGTGTTTTTAGCTCATGTGGATGAAAGACCCCAAATCCCAGAATGCACTTGCTTCGCTTCACTACGAGACCACCCCAAGCCACGCCTACAGCTTACAGAGAGGCAGTCAACTGAGTCAAGTCTATTGTGTTTTATTGTCATTTCAACCATATACACGAAACAACATTTCACCGTGGCTCAAGTGGTGTTACACATTTAAAATATATAAAAACGACATTATATAAAAACAACATACAAAACTAACGCTACATTTAGTGCACACACAGTATAGGCTCCGTAAAGTTCAGCTAACACATGCTAGCATTAGCGCTTGGTGGGCTGTAAACACAGAGTATAAACACACCCATTGAATTTGCGTGGAATGTAGCTAGAAAGGTCGGCATTTAACAGTCACAAACTCCACCAGTAGTTAGCAGTTAGTTGGATACAAGCACCCCATTCCTGCACCAGTCCGTGTTAACACAGCCCACCTTTACGAGTTTTATCCGGCGACACAGCAGGTCTAGCAGGCCTGGTAGCTGGATAGTCCAGTACACTGTTATTCAGCAATGTTTCCACAACAACAAAAACACAGCAGTCTCTGAACTCGCGTTGGGAGTTTCGTTGCAGTTGGATGTAGTCCAGTTTGTTTTCTAATGAGCGGACACTTGCAAGCAGGATTGATTGAACAGGTGGCCGGCTAGCGTTAGCTTTCCACCAAACCGCTGTCGAGGTCCCTTTCCACGGCTAGCGCCATCGGGCGACACCGAAAGCTGAGGTGCTGGTCTCCGTAGCAGGCGAAGCTCGCGTAGTGTGTGGAGTATTCCGTCTGTAATAAAGCGTCCTGCATATTCTCCGATCTATATCAATGTACCACGGTGGTACACATGTGCGGTAGTTTAAATGCACATAATTGTTGTAAAAGTTTTCTGCTAAAAAGACAGAGCTTGTTTAGCGGAGCTGACGCTCGTTTTGCTTCGGCAATGTTCAGATAAAGACGACGGTCCAACCCCCTATGGGCTGGTTGAAAACATGCGGAAGTAGCTCCTACTACTGGCTGTAGTCCATTGCCTCTGGGCAGAAATGGCTCCGATGACGGAAAACAAAATTTTTTGCATCATCAGAGGCTTTTTTCCAGACCCACAATACAGAGATCTCTCGTCTCAGGGGGACATGAGGGAGAGAAGCACGGTCATTCGAAAATACTACCAGGTTTCTACTGATACAAAGCTCAATGCTAAATCGGTGAAGTATCCCTTTAAAAGCCCTGATTATAATGATAATGATAAATGACTTGGGCCAACATGTATCTGGGTATTTTTTCCCTTGAGATGTTATCATTTGCATAAAGCTGTGCTTTTAAAATCATGTTAATTAATTCTCACAGTGTGAGTCAACAAAACGGATATTATATGGCAGGGAGGGACATGCAGGTTTGTGTCAGTGTGTATTTAAAGCAGCTGAGTGGTACTACCAGTAGCTATACTCAGAATCAGGGTGGCTTAGCAATTGTTTTTACAGCTGTGGGGGATTGACCACATGTGTCAGACACTCCAGTCACATAGGTATTTCGTATTTCGTCGTCGTTATTTTTGTCTGAATAAATGAAAATGTACTTGCAGATCTGATATACTGGCTATAGGGAATTTGTTTTCAATTATTAAAATTAACACGCAATGCTGGTAAATAGCTGTTTATGGTGCTATATCAATAGCCTTAAGCCCATTAAGTACACAGACATCAGGACAGGGTCAAGTAGGTCCTCATAGAAAATGATGAATGACAATGGCAACCAAAGTAAAGCATTTATTCATTCAACTCATATATATATTATGATATATTTTACATATTAACTGACCTTGCTGCTCTTTGCTATCGTGGATCCAGGCTGTAAGATTCAGGGCCTCCTGCTTGTCTGAAGGAGGTTAAAAAATGCTCAGCTGGTTACATGTTTTAAGCACTGAATCTGCACTCAATTCATAACATAATATTGACACCTAATTCCCTGTGGGATCAATAAAGTGCTGCAAAACCAAAACAATGACCTGAAAGAAGCCAAAATGGTCTGTAGAGTTGAGGGAACTTAATAGTTGGATGATAATTATCTGTGGGATTGTCAATACAAGTGATGTTTTCACATACATTCGTATAATACATTTGATGATTGGTCATTTGATCTATTGTTAATATGGAAATATTGATTAGTGTAGCTTTAACGGCTTATTAAACATAGTATGCATTAAACCAATTATGTGTAAGTTGTAATGCTGCAGCAGTAAGTTGGATTTGATAGCCAGTGTTTTATTTTGTCTGCCTGTCTGCCTGATTTACTAACTGTGACCTCTGACCTCTGGCAGGGGCCACATGTAGTTCACTGGGTCACTAATCTGTTGCGTAATTCTTTCAGCAACAGATGTGTGTTGTGTGTGTGTGTGTGTGTGTGTGTGTGTGTGTGTGTGTGTGTGTGAGAGAGCATATTGCCTGAGTTTGTGCACGTGTTTGATTTTCTGTTTGTGTCTGTCTGCCTAAACTCACACGCGCCACAACCTCTTTTTCCAGTTATGAATTAAGTGAGAATAATAATGCCTCAGCTGTGGATTTGTTGTTTTCATTCATCGTGTCAAACAGATTTACTGGAGCGCCGCAGTTTGAATGAGTGCAACTGTTTAACATTTACAGTTAATTTGTTCTCAGTTACTACAATGATGAAGTCATTTAGAGTTTTGCGGCTTGCCAGGAATGCTTAAAAACCAACATTGGCTCGATGTAGCTCTGTTTTACAATACGGTACGACTTTATTTATTTTTTTGTAGGTTTATTTTGCATCTCTGTACTGCATAATTTGCGTTGCATTCATTACACACGTTTTAATGTATTTGGGTCACTTCAAAGCTAGTCTATTCAATCAGCAATAATGAGATTACATTTGACCTCTTAGCTTCTAGGACAGGATCTTGTGTTTGTTAAATACCGTCTGCTGAAAGACACATGCCTCCTGAGGCGTTGCTATTGTCTGCCTTAAATGCGAACTGCTGTACCTACATCTACAGTAGATGAAAGCTTCAGCGCTGCTCTCATCAGTGTTGACAGTCTGATCTCACAAGACCTGCTCCACTTTCTGCTCTCAGTAACCCAGTAATGGGATTGTCTGAGAAAGTAATTTTATGGCTATTTTTAGGCAAGAGCAGAGACACTATCACATTTCCTCAAATGTGTGTAGTTGAAACAAATCTTTTCTTGATCTTCTAAGGTCTGCTTTTTTTAGGTACGGTGTAAGAACTGAATGCCTGCCACTGTTACTCAAACTGCAGTTTAAGATAGGTCAGCTCTCTTTGAATTCACTCCTCTGCATAGAATGAAATAGTTTAACTGGGCGTTCCAAACTGGACGGAGTGAAAAACTTTGTTGTCAAACAGCCAACATTCTTGACATATTTCCGTGCTGCTGTAATCATGAATGCACTACTAGAGGAAGCGCAAAAGTGTACCAGATGAACTTTAATGTAATCCCTTCCTCACTTGCAGGTTAATGGCTGTACAGCAGATTTACTGGCACAGCTCTGAAGTTTACAACTGTAGTTTTACAGAGCTAAATGGGAAATGCCATACTTCACTGAGTAATAAGTGTAGAAGTTGAGCCACATGTTTGATTCTGTCAAGATAGAGCAGAGGAGGCTTCAGGGATGAAATTAAGCGTATCTAATAGGAAATTGATGAATGCTTCCATTCTCATTTTTTGTCAAAAAGCCCATTTAGCCAACAGAGACTAAACAGTGTTTATCTTCAGTCTAATAATGCCAGCTGTTTTATTGTTGCTAGCTGTGGTGACCTTTTCTCAAGCCTGCTGGATGATTTGTTGTATTTCCTGAAAGCCTTTGTTTATTGCGCTGCCAGCTATAGTACATCCAGTGATATGTCATAACTGCTGGCAGGATCAACACTGTTGTACACCTTCAGAACATCAAACTGTAACATACTCCTACAGCAATAACAACCTGCAAAGCTAATAGATTGCCAGGACGTTAACATTTCAACCGCCTCTTCCCCTGCCTGCAGGTCGATAGCTGTGGCTCTCTCAAAGCCAGTGTGGGCGTGGGCAACATCTACACTGGGGTGGGTAGGCCGTCCATGGCCCAGGTCCACAATGGTGATGTGGGCGGGCACAGAGACAGGACGTCCGACGCCTGCTTCCCAAAACAGGAGAAGAGGGAAGTGGAGAACGGGATCCCCAGAGATCCTTCCTCTTGCCGGGCAGAGGACAGCTCCCAGGGTCAGAGCCTGAGCCCGTCCCCAGAGAACGGATTCCTGCCTAGCCGGGAAGACCAGGACTCGGAGAAAGACAAGGACGACAGCCTGACAACGCCGCACAAGAAACGAGGGAGGCGGAAACTGGAGCGCCCAACGAAATGTGAGTTTTTGGCTCCTGCTTGTTCGGCTCGGCTATCTTTTGATCTGCTCTCTGTGGATCCAGCAGGGAAAGTCATGTGCCTAGTGTGACTAGAACAAGATGTTGAGTAATGAACTGTAAATGGATGTTGGACTGAGTGGGTCTGTGCAGCTCAAGACAGTGAGCATGGCCCTGCCACCGCCAGGATTACTAACACTGAGGCTAAAAGAGTTGCATTCATGCTGCTGCGTGTAAATCATAATTATAATGTTTATACTATTGATATCCATCTCATACATATTGTACTGAATATTATGCATGCTATATTTCACTTCTTTTGAACGTCTCGGTTGGGCTTACAAAAATGCTTTAAACATGTACAACCAATTGATATTTTAAATTTATCTTTGAAATACTGCAGCAAAACAGGAAGGTGGACCCCCCCACAAAACCTCTAATTGTGGAAACATTGTTTCAGCTACTAAAAGTCCATCACAATGTGTCATTTGAATAGAACAAAATACAAATGAATTGCCCACACCCACACCCACACCCACACACACACACACACACAAATTATTTATTTATGTGTAGTGCTGAAACAACCAGCTGATTAATTGATTACCGTTTTCACTATTTTCTTATATTTTATAGACCAAACGATTAATCACGACAATAAACGGCAGATTAATCAATTATAAAAACACTTATTTAATGCCTATATATATGAATTTTGTAACGAAGACAACAGGAATGAAAGCATGACTCGTTTGCTACCCAAAAAAGATAATTATAAAAAAGACATTACTTGACTTTTGTAAAATAATGTTAAATGCAAAATGTACACATTTGTATCATAAGGAATCATTTTACTGTAAATTGAGTTTTGGTCCTACAGAACTGAATCTGCCACAGTGCAACAGCAGACAACCGTAGCATATAAAGATAAAATAAATCAGGGGGGCATTGTTTGGAAAGAGTGGTGCTGACAGGTAGTTTTCAGTCCAAGATGGAGATTACCAATATCAATTAGCCGCCCCCCTCACTCTCTGCTTTTTAGTCCCATCTCTCTCTCTCTCTCTCTCTCTGAGCCACGTGTCTCTCTTGTTCCTCTCTCGGCCTCAGAGACACCGGCTATGACCTTGATGAGGAGTGCAGTCAATAAAGCCAGGGGCGGAGTCACTCGTCTCCTGGCAACAAGCCTCTGTTGGGTGCTGGCAGGTCTCTGTTGTGGCCGCCTCCACCGTCGGGGGCTCTGCCAGGTGGATGGCGTTGTGCCCAGAACTCTTTACAAACTGAGTCTGCACTCTGTATTCACCTGGCTGATCTGTCCATCTAGGATCTGTTACTTCCCTTTGAAGCAGAAATCTGGGATGACTCTGTTAGCTTTTGGTGTAAATGGCTCAAAACTGGTTTTCCGAACCAGGTCTGCAACTCTGCTCCCTAATCTGTGTTTGGGTCCAATGCTGCTCAGCTTTAGTATGATACAGTGGTCAACACACAGGGCATGACAACAAACTAAATGTGCATTCAAAGTCTGCTTTATATGATCTGCATAAAGATCATGCTTTTAATAAGATGAGTTTGCTAATAGCTTAGTTAATAAGAGGGGACAGATCACAAACAGTATTAAAGGGGCACTTCATCACACTAACACCTGAGGATTTTTCTATTAGAGGGAGCATTGGTCGGCCTGTGAAAACTTCTACAAAGTCTGAGAGGGTCAAGTCCGAGAGGGTCTAATGCAAATATGCTATTGAGTTGCATTATGGGAAGTGTTAAAGTTTTGGTAGTATCTCTCCCTCTGTTTTGACCATAGGTTTAACATTAAATCGCTGGTAAGATTCACACCTATAGTTCATTTGCTCTGGTCCGAATCAGTTGATGAGTTTGTCAACTTGGAGCGTTTTCTCTCTTGGATCGGTTTTGCTTCAAAACGGAGAAAAATCCAAGCATACCAAAATGCATCACTACAAGTGCTTATTGATCAGATGTGTCTGGGGCGGGAGCAAGAAGGTAAATACAGGAATAAGGTCCTCTGTTCAGTTCTAGTACATATTTCATTACATATAACAGGCTCATTTCATTTAAATACTTTTTCAAACATTGCTCCGCGAGCGGCATTACGTCTGTTCGACTTCGCTCTGCTCTGCCGGCGTCGGTCTCCAGCTTTAGCCGGGGCTGGTTTAAAAAACGGAAATGTGAGTGAAGGCGAGCTTGACAGGATCCATTTAGCTCAGACTTGCGGAGTGCATATAGTTGGGGCGGTTCGAGGTAGGATCACATTCTCATTACAAACGAACCGCTCCAGAGTTTGTTTGAAAGCGTACCGAGACAGACCACCTCATCAGACCAACCCGAGCGTGATTGCTGGATTCACACCTGTCCAAATGAACGCTAGTGCGATTCAACCAAACTAAATGAGGCAGATGTGAAAGCCCCCTTCGTTAGTAATGGGGTACAGAACTTCACTATAAACATAAATTGCACTACTTTTAATCACAAAGAAACTTTAACATGACTATAAAGTTTAAGCTGCAACGGCGACTTGGCCAAGAAAAGCATAAGCGTGCAGGACAACATACAGTTTCACGTTCAATACAATACACGAATACAGAATACAAAAGGCTACATAAAGTGCAGGTAAAGTAGGCATTACAAAGCCGGTGCAAAGTGATGTGTAAGTAAGACGATGGATATGTGAAAGTGATATGGTAATAACACAATATACATTAATAGACAGTCTATACCACTGCTAAGATGTAGTTAGTGCAAATTAGGATCTAGTTAGTGGTGTTGAATCAGTTATAATGCAATATACATGAATAGGCAGTCTATGTAAATGCTGAGCTGTCACCCAGTTTGTTACAATATGCTGTTTTAAAGTGTCATAACTTTTGTTGAGATGCAGGAAGTGTCGATATACAGTTAGTGCAAATTGTGGTCTGGTTAGTGATATAGGTCAGTAATAACAGTTAACCAGAATAGACAGTGTAGATTTTGAATGTAGTGAAAAGTCAATATACAGTTAGTACCTAGTGGACTAGGTAGTGATGTAGATCAGAAATAATACGATATGCATGAATAGACAAGTCTATAAAACACTGACATGTCACCCAGTTTGTTACAATATGCAGTTTTAAAGTGTCAGAACTTTTGTTGAGATGCAGGAAGTGTCTTTTAATTTTTAACAGAAGCAGCAAACAGCAGAAAGAGGGAACTAAATTGTCAGCAGTTTCAGCCACAACACCAAAGAAAAGGTCTGTGTGGGGTCCGCAGGTCCCTCAAGATCTGCAGTAGTGACATGTATTCATTTTTTCTTTCAAGGCTGCGGGCAGGCAGTGGCAGTCATGTTGCAATGTGTGAACATAGTGCAGGTTGGATAGTTTGTTGCTTGCAAGCTGCACACACACATGCAAATTTGCTGTTTGGCGACAGTTTGTCAGTACTAATTGATGCCTATGACACATTGAAAAAACATTTTGAAACTAAAGGATTTCTTTCAAACAGGGCATCAAAAAGTAAAAGGCAGACTGAATATATTGCAGATTAGTGAGCAGGCTTGGGTACAAAGGATTTTGGAAGCAGGTGACTGTGGAGCAAAAAGCAGCAGGAGTGAGTATGTGCAATCTCTAAAACACAGACTTTTAATTCCGATTACGTCATTGAGAAGTACTGCCCAGAGTTTAATTGCAAAAAACACCACACACTGTTGGACCTGCATGATGTCTTGATTTACCTTAAATGCACTAAACAGTGACATTATACATGCCGGGAGATATTAATCCTGTTACTTGACAAGTTTGAATAGAGGGAGCGTTGATATATTCATCATAAGGAGGCAAGTCCTTGGTGGGGGGCAGTGTGGTGGATCGATAGTCCACTAAACAGGGTTTCTGTTATCCATCTGGAGGGCACAGGAAGGATTTGAGCTCCGGCTGGAGTGGAACTGAGCTCTAGCAATACGAGAGCTGGATCCCGCTCAAACTGGCAAGGTATACTCTCTGTGGGCAACATTAGCCAGCTCCCCTCACAAACCCAATGACCTTGGCAGTGTGCACCGCCTCACCGATTTGTTATATAGTCACTTATTCCCGATGAGGACCAGGAGACCAGGAGAGGGGAGAGGGGTGGAAAAAAAGAGCAAGGGGGAGGGAGGAGCAGAAGACTCAGCTACACATGGAACCAACTTGAAGAGGCTGCTAAGAGAGCAGACTATTGTTTGGACAGGTCTGTAGGGTACTTCACTGACAAGCCCGTGTTGGTTGTGCAGACAACATGCCATCAAAAGTTGTCCTTAGCCTCTCAGGGCTCAAGTGTTACGATAGTGTTTGGGCTTCGACTCAGCCGATAATCATGTTTAGTCAGGCTGTGCCATCATGCTAATTTAAGGCACAACTGCTTAAATGATGTGTATATACTCTGCTGGTGTCACATTACCAGAGTCTGGGCACTTTTAGAAATGCTCGCTGACATTGAAATTTAACATTGTAAAAGTAATACCAGAGGTGTTGCTTTGAGCTTCTGTGATGAAGCTGATTTTGGCCTCCGCAGCGCCGCGTGTTATATATACAAGCAAACATGCTCGCCAGGAAGTTCTCATTCGGTTCTGATACTGTCAAGATAAACCTCGTTAGAGCGTATTGTGATGCTTTTTACACCGCCCCCTTGCGGGTCAAGTTTAAAAAGGCAAGCTTCAATAAGCTACAGGTTGCTTATAATGATTGTTTGCGCATACTACTCCGAAAACCAAGGTGGTGTAGTGCAATTGAATTGTTTTGTCAAGCTGGAGTCAATACATTCTCTGCTTTACTGAGGAATCTAATAATATCTAAATCTAATTCTTCTTGGAACTCTGTTATTTTACAACTGACTGACCCTAGGTTCGGTGCTCATGGGAATACTGGCTGTTTTGTTTTTTTATTTGTGTCTGTTCTTTTGTATCTGTCCTTCTTAATTGTGTTGTATGTTTGTTTTTCTAAATGGACCTTGAGTCTAATAATAAAAAGCTATCTATCTCAGAAATAATGGAGCAATACCAAATTTATAACGTCTTGAGCGAACAGTATGAGCAGCTGACACGACAGCGAGTGAAGGAGAGGGCGAGCCCTGATGAGAGAGAGATAAGGATGTGTTGTCACACAGATGACAAGCGACGTATGGTCATAATAGGTTACGGATTTGGAGTTTATCATCCCTTAAATCATATATAAATCTGTAAATTGTGTGCACGGTTAAAATGGCAGGCTAGTAAATGTGCTGTTAGTTGTTTCCTATAGGTAGTTACTTCCTTTATTTGGGTCGGATTATATTCTCACCTAAAGTAAACCGAACTCTAGTGCACTTAGAAGCAACCGAGACCCCCATTTTCAAGCAGACCAGTAGAGCTACAAAGATTAATCAATCAATTAACTCTTAAATTAATCGCCAACTATTTTGATAATCGATTAGTCGGTTTGAGTAATACAAATTCTTTGATTCCAGCTTCTTAAATGTAAATATTTTCTAGTTTCTTCTCTCCTCTGTGACAGTAAACTGAATATCTTTGAGTTGTGGACAAAACAAGACATTTGAGGACGTCATCTTGTGCTTTTGGGAAACACTGATCCACATTTTTCAACATTTTCTGACATTTTAGAGACCAAACAAGTAATCGATTAATCGAGAAAACAATCAAAAGATTAATCGACTATGAAAATAATCGTTAGTTGCAGCCCTACAGACCAGAGTTCGGTTGTTTGGTCCGCACCAAAGTCAGAATGAGCTTTCACACCTCCCCAAACAAACCGGACTATCCGACAAAACGCTCCAGGTTTCGGTTAAAACAGACCAAACTGCTCAGGTGTGAAAGCAACTTTGGTGTTTCAGTTGGATGGTATCCATGCTCCCTGGCTAACCCCTCACTGCTCTGTTAAACACAGGAAAACATTGCTGTTACAGAATGAATAACATGGCCTTGTTGTTGTGGACCTCCGCATCTTAAATCATGGCCAAGTTAATAGGAAATCCCAACTGGAGCTTTTATTGTGTTCAAGACATTTTTATTAGACTGCGGTTTCAGAGCACCTTTCACCAAATATTTTCTGTGCTATTTTTGATGATCTTTACCCTGCTGCTGCTGCACCTCTCGCTTCTGGTTTTGCAACTTCCTCTGTATAGCCTATATGGACATTTTCTTTCCTGTGGAAAATATTAAGTCTTTCTATGAAACTGCTGATAGTATTCACGAGTTCTGAATCCTTACAATACATCAGCATTGGAAGAACTATTTAGTCCTTTACCTAATTAAAAGTAGAAATACTTAAATTCAAAAATATTCCATTACAAGTAAAAGTACTTACCATTAGAGCGGAATCGATTAGGGACCGCACCGTATATACTACTAGATTATTATTATTTACATGAATGTAACATTTAAACACTGTAACTGGTAGTGGTGAAGCAAATTTTAGCTACTTTTTTATACTGTTGGGTAGTTAAACCTATAACATTACATATTTTCTACAGACTAAATGGACCTTAAGGTGAGATTGTCTTATTGGCAAATTGTGTAGGCTCTACCACCATTTTTATGGAGACATATACCAGCTTCTACATCTCTACACCATCCAGTTGTACTTAACTGCAGCAAGACTAGATAAGATAAAAAGTTATTTATCCCGAGGAAAATTGCTGTGCAGCAGTTGCAATACAAAGCTGGATGTCTAAGCTGTCCTATCAAATAAAGGCCTAAAAATGCCACCAAAAAAATTTGTAAATATAAATAAAATGTTTAACATAGCAATCATAATAAGGTGCAAATCCAAAATAGATACAATATATACAATGCCAAAATCAGGTTAACAGTATGAATCATAAGAATGTGAACAGGTTAGGGATCATAAAGTATTTACAATGTCAGATCTTAAGTATAGGTAGTGTAAGAGTGTATGGTTAACACAGAATGTCCATGATTATGCCCATGATATTGGACCTAATGTCCCATTATTGCACTAGAGACTCATGTTTTGTCATGTTGAGGCTTTGGAGATTGGCAGGGAGATTATACAGTATACGGCCCCAGAGTCACAGTCAAGTGAAGCAGCACATTGTTGCCTTTACGGCTCTGTGTCAGCGGCGTGAGAGGGACCATGCTAATAGCAACCAGCTGTGTGTCTCATGAAGGGGGGATATAAGGTCAGAAGTGTGACATTTGCCAAAGTAAACCTGGCCTGTTGCATCAACCCCACACATGGTACCTGAGCGCAAAAGCTCCCAGACGATTTTAAACTCTGAGCATGCATAAGGAGTTTTCCCGAGCCAGTATCTCTCGGCAGTTTTATTAATTTGACTTTAATTTGATCAAACACGTAGTTAATGGGAAGATGTGGAGGGCGAGCCTAACAATTTGGGTTAATAAATGTGTTATGCGGGTTACTGATGAATGCAAGGCCACTTCAGTTTAACGCAGACACAAGGATAACCAATGTGGTCAATTTCCACTCTGCTATGAATGATTTAGGCCATCCATTGTGTCGCTGTCTTCTCTCTAGATGTGGAGCACAAGGAGGAGGACGGGCATGATGCAGTCAAGACCGAGGTAAGATTTCTGCTCTGTTCAGTCTTTTTTTTCCTCTGGCTGGTGTAACCCTCAATGTGTCTTTCACACAGCTTCCTTTTTAGAGGTAAATTACCTTTCTTGTCACACTCTGTGAATCCTCTGCTTGCCAGCATGATAGATGGCCGCGGTGCAGCTTGAACAGAAACAAACGTGCTTTTCTTGACATGAGAAAGGACAGTTCTTGTAGCAGAAATACTAAATATAACTGGATTCTCCACCTGATGTCATCATATTGGTATGTTATAAATACATCAACCTATCCAGCAATTTTGGTCTTTTGTCTTATGACTTACTCTTGATTGTGGGACAGGTTGTATGCTTGATGAGAGGAGGTTTACGTGTCATCTTGCATGACTATAGCTGGGCAGGAATTGTTCGACATTTTGGGAAATACATTGGTTGTTGTTTTTTTTGCCAAGAGTTAGATGAGAAGATTTTAGAGTTAGCTTAGCATAGCGTAAAGACTGGAAACAGGGGGGAAAAAGCTAGCCTGGCTTTGTCCAAAGATAGTCCGGTACATTTGTTCCCTTTAATGAAACAGTTAGACATTTTTTGCGAAATACAGTATTTGCTTTCTTGCCGAGAGTTAGATGAGAAGATTGATGCCACTCTCATTTGGTGTCCGTTAAATATGAAGCTGGAGCCTGTTGGCTTAGCTTAACATAAAGACTATATATATACAGTACAGGCCAAAAGTTTGGACACACCTTCTCATTCAATGCGTTGCCTTTATTTTCATGACTATTTACATTGTAGATTCTCACTGAAGGCATCAAAACTATGAATGAACACATATGGAATTATGTACTTAACAAAAAAGTGTGAAATAACTGAAAACATGTCTTATATTTTAGATTCCTCAAAGTAGCCACCCTTTGCTCTGATTACTGCTTTGCACACTCTTGGCATTCTCTTGATGAGCTTCAAGAGGTAGTCACCTGAAATGGTTTTCCAACAGTCTTGAAGGAGTTCCCAGAGATGCTTAGCACTTGTTGGCTCTTTTGCCTTCACTCTGCGGTCCAGCTCACCCCAAACCATCTCAATTGGGTTCAGGTCCGGTGACTGTGGAGGCCAGGTCATCTGGCGCAGCACTCCATCACTCTCCTTCTTGGTCAAATAGTCCTTACGAAGCCTGGAGGTGTGTTTGGGGTCATTGTCCTGTTGAAAAATAAATGATGGTCCAACTAAACGCAAACCGGATGGGATGGCATGTTGCTGCAGGATGCTGTGGTAGCCATGCTGGTTCAGTATGCCTTCAATTTTGAATAAATCCCCAACAGTGTCACCAGCAAAGCACCCCCACACCATCACACCTCCTCCTCCATGCTTCACGGTGGGAACCAGGCATGTAGAATCCATCTGTTCACCTTTTCTCATCAGACCAAAGCACAGATTTCCACTGGTCTAATGTCCATTCCTTGTGTTTCTTGGCCCAAACAAATCTCTTCTGCTTGTTGCCTCTCCTTAGCAGTGGTTTCCTAGCAGCTTTTTGACCATGAAGGCCTGATTCGCGCAGTCTCCTCTTAACAGTTGTTCTAGAGATGTGTCTGCTGCTAGAACTCTGTGTGACATTATTCTGGTCTCTAATCTGAGCTGCTGTTAACTTGCGATTTCTGAGGCTGGTGATTCAGATGAACTTATCCTCAGCAGCAGAGGTGACTCTTGGTCTTCCTTTCCTGGGGCGGTCCTCATTTGAGCCAGTTTTGTTGTAGCGCTTGATGGTTTTTCCGACTGCACTTGGGGACACATTCAAAGTTTTCGCAATTTTCCGGACTGACTGACCTTCATTTGTTAAAGTAATGATGGCCACTCATTTCTCTTTACTTAGCTGATTAGTTCTTGTCATAATATGAATTCTAACAGTTGTCCAATTAGGGCTGTCGGCTGTGTATCAACCTGACTTCTGCACAACACAACTGATGGTCCCAACCCCATTAATAAGGGAAAAAAATTCCACTAATTAACCCTGACAAGGCACACCTGTGAAGTGAAAACCATTTCAGGTGACTACCTCATGAAGCTCATTGAGAGAACACCAAGAGTTTGCAGCGCTATCAAAAAAGCAAAGGGTGGCTACTTTGAGGAATCTAAAATATGACATGTTTTCAGTTATTTCACACTTTTTTGTTAAGTACATAATTCCATGTGTTAATTCATAGTTTTGATTCCTTCAGTGAGAATCTACAATGTAAATAGTCATAAAAATAAAGGAAACGCATTGAGAAGGTGTGTCCAAACTTTTGGCCTGTACTGTGTATATATATGTATATTGCTTGTTTAATCTGTACAAAAGCCAAAGTGTAAAAACAATTCTTTTCATGTAACTCTCAGCAAGAAATTTATTATTACAAGCGTATTCCTCAAAACTTTTTGCCACCTAATCTCCCAAAAATATATGACAGAAGATTGCACTGAAAGTAAACTGTATCTGCACCATTGCTAGACTAGAAGCCTTGCATAGTCACCTCTCTTTAAGGTCCAGAACAACTGAGTAGTTCTCTTGCGTCTGGACTTGTGAAAGAAATGGTACCTAGTGGTGTATTGATTTGAAATATCAAATACACTTGGGAGCTTGTTGTATCAGTTGGTATTGGTGACCTTGAGACTGTTGCCAGGGAGTTGTGCTTCAACACTGTGGCATCACTTCTTGCTGCCTGACCAATCACAAGCTGATGGCACCATACAGCACATCAACATGTGAGTCATCATCTGTTTAGGAATTAAGAAAACTCCTTCACCTCAACTGCAATTTACTCACTTGTTAAGTCTGTCTCACAGGCTCTAGTGACTAATTGGATGCACAGATTTACTACAAATCTGGATGCTTCCTTATGAGAGAAATAGAAAGACTCAAAAACAGGTAGCTAACTTTTTTTTTAACACCTTAAACAGGGAGGTCGAGGCAGGAGGGGAGTTGGTTGGGAGATCAGCCTTCGTCAGAGGCCCATGCCCAGAATAACCTTCCAGGCTGGTGACCCTTATTACATTAGCAAGCGGACCAGAGAGGAGTGGCTGGCCAAGTGGAAGATGGAGGTGAGTACCCCAGCTCTGTCCCAGCCACAGTAGATTACAGGGTCAGGCGTGTACTAAAGCTGCCAGGGCCAAAGATAGGGCTTGTGGTGCATGAACAGCCAAGTGTATTTGATGGGTCATTTGATATTTCATGAAGGTACCATTTATTTCAGTGGATTTCCAGGGCCTTTGTCTCAGTTAGCTCCTGCATTTCCTGACTTTGTTCTTGTCTATTGTATTAGCAGAGGAAAATGCCTTGATGTGATTCCTAGTTCCCGGATGAAAATGTTGCAGTAAATTTAGATTTGCACCATTCTGACTGCTTTTTTCCCCCCAATTTCATTGGGAATATTTCTTTGATGGAAAATAGCTCCAATTAAACTTTCCACATACTGTAAATGTAGAGCAATGTATAACAATACAAAGTTAATTCTCAAACTTGGAAACAGTAGTTGACAAAACAATCTCACCACAACTTTTATTTAGTAGCTATTTTTGGGAGGTGTCAGTTGTATCACATGATCATCCTCAAGATTTAGAACAGCTACTATAAATGGACCTTTTGATGAGATTTTTTTGTCAACTTTCCAAGATCAATAACACGAGAAGTCCTTTAGGTATTCAGAGAAATTGAAATTTGAACATTTCCAACTCTGTGACAACTGAGCAAACTTTATCTACTCAGGAAGATCTTGTGATTCGATGGAAAGCTACTGAAGTTTGGACACTGTCGATTGCATTGTCAACAAACTGGTATTTTTTACTATATTCAGAATGATCACACAGCACAGTGGTAACTTATCCAAGCTCTGAATTCCTTTTGGACCGTTAATAGAAGCTCCTAATGCAGCATGAAGGTAAATCTTATAAATATGAAGTTTCCCACATTGCTCATTACTTAAGTCATGTTAAATACGACTCCTGGAAGTAATGTGATGTAGTGAAACTTCATCTGTTACATAATGAGGAGTCTTCGTAGTGTCAACATGGGGTCTTCCATTTCTTCTGCCTCCCTGCCCCCTCTCTGCTCTACTCTGGAGAGGGCTCAGAGAGCGGCCATAAAAATGTCTCCAGGGAGGAAATATTGCCAAATTAGCAGGACATGCTGGGGTCCTACAAGTGAAATGTTGTAAAATATGAGGCAAGTAGGCAGTTCACGTTTACCAAACAGGAGGATTTTCTTGAACGAGGAGCTCTACAAGGCTGAGATTTAAAATGGATTTGCAAGATGCAAATTCTGAGTATGCCTGTTTTTTCCCCTTTTTTTCATCTGGCGTAGTGCAAGCTTTGATCTAATTTGCACAATTTGTTTCGGCAGCAAAGCCCTTTCCTGAGGAGTTATATGATGCATAGCATTTAGTTTTAGTTCTGTTCTTGACACAGAGCTTTGCTGTTGCATGTTTCTGCAGCAGGGAGGACATGGTGGCTGAAAGGGTTACTGCCGTCTTGCACTTTCTCCAGAATCGCTCTTTTTTTCCTTGTGCCTTGTGTTACAGTGGACTTCTCCCGTCTCTCCCTCTCTGTTTCCCTCCCCCATTCTTCTCCTGACCCCTCCCCCAGCTATGGAAATGAACTCTGTGCTATGGATATGAGGGTGAAGATGAGGTTTGCAGCAAATTTCCAGCCCTGCTTGCAAGACAGCCTCTTGGCTCTCTGCCAACATTTTGCAAGTCCTCTCTAGCCAACCAGAATTCCTGTCGGCAATCACCTGACCCTGAATTCCCAGACAAAGAAATGTTCATGCTTTCTTTTTTTAAGCGATCTCTTCTACCCTGAGAGTGGGGGTGAAAAAAACTCAAGCCCCACACTGGATTATGAGGGTTTCGCGCTGGTGTGTATGGGTATGTGCACTGCATTGTTTGTTTGATAACATGAAGGAATAGCGTGCATGTCTGATTAGCCTGCTTACAGCGAGGGGAATATGCTGACTTCAGGTATTTCCACGAGAGTTGTCGTGGACCATCTGCTCTGCACGGCTTAAAGGGAAACCGTCTCTTTAAAAAAGGAAGAGTGAGCAGGCTTTAGCCGTGTTTGGGAAAAAGTTGCTTGCGTGAAAAAAAGTTTTTCCCGTGGGGTGAATATGTGCTGAAACTATTTCCTGTTTCATTGCAGCACCTAGAAATGTCAGAGTAGCATCATTTTCTTTTAGGTCAGATATATTTACCATAAAAATATTGCTGCTTTGTGAGAGCCACCATGATTTCACCTTACATAACATTTAGGTGGGAAAAAGGTGAAGTTGTTGTGTAGGCCGGAAATCCCTTTCCTTCCTTTCATTGTGTACTTTGTTCTGTTTGACTCAGGTCAACGATTTACTATAGGAAGAGTTACACGATAACTTGAAAATATTTTAAAGGGCTTTGGAGGAAGCCAATCAGCATCCTCAGGGGGCTTTTTTTTTTTAACAACTCCACTTGTGGATTCATGGGGAATTCTGTTTATGTATTCATGGCTGACTCTGTAATATTCCTAATTATCTCTTAAAAGGACGCAATACAATGAGAACCAGATGGCCTATTTGGGTGTGACCCCCCCAAGGCCACTCGTGAAATACACAGCCTTTGTAGGGATCTGTGCTAAAATCAGGCTAATGAATGCAGTGGCCACATCGCTGCACAACAGAACTTGCCACTTGTGCATTTTCAGACAGTATTTCCACTGTAAATGCAGCCTTTTTTCAAGGTTTTAGGATCAGCTTTTGCAGCGTTCTTGGTCTTATGCATCTTTAGCTACACCTGTCGTGAATTAAGGACGTTTGTATTATTTGTTCGCAGTCCTGACAAGCAGATAAGCTTAGGTCTTTGCACTGAAGACATATGTCACTGTATAATCCATCAAACAATTACACAAAACAGTCCCCGCTGTGTCTCTCCTGCCTGTTGCGCATGAGAGACTACTGCATTCAAAGGTCAAACTCTTTTGTGTTGCTTCAAAGGCTGGCTGTCACATTGTGTGAAGAAGTAATGTTCAGTGACAGTTTATTTCATCTAACTTTTACCTTTAATCAGAGTTTGCAGATTTCTTGTTTGTTTTGATTCCATGGCACCTGAATTGCTACTTTGACATCTTTTTTTTCCCTCTAATGTCTAATTTGTTTGACGCTTGTTGTCTTCATCTCTGTATTACATGAGTTTTCAGTGCTTAAGCAAAATGGTGTTTCATCTAAACAACTGCACTTTTGACTCTTTGAGACTAAGACGTGTTCCTCGTAATGTTAACAGCCTTATACTAGGGAGTTGTTGTCTTATAAATAACTGAAACTGTGCTGTAAACGTGACCTTTTTGTTAACAAGTATAGCCCAGAATGGACACTAAAGTATCATCTGCACACCCGAGAGACCAATATTTTTTCTCTTTTTTTCTGCCTCCAAGTGCACTCCGTCACCCCTTGAGCCCCCAGGGCAGTGTGCAAACTACGGGGGGCTCGGCTCCCCTTAATAAGACATGGGCTCCCCTGAAAACATGATTTGTGAAATTGGGGGGTCTAAAAATATTGACAATGTGTCATTTTGACATGCAATTTCAGTTTTGTGTAATGTCATCATTGTGGATTATCATGTGTAAAATTGCAAAAATATTCATTCATGCATGACGGCGATTTAAACCTAATTTACTTCAATGAAGATAGTGGCGGCACAAATTCAACTCATGTTTAGTACATGTTAACTCAAAGATTCGTAGAAAACATATATAAACGTTTGAGGCCATTAATCGGCGTGCAAAGTCCTTGAAATCCATTCTGCAGTTAGCAGCATATAGCCATGGCATAAAGAAAACAAGGCAGTTTAATTCATTCATTACTAAGAAATTGTGTAGCGATGACGTTAATAGCACGACCGATTCACCTGCTGCAAGCCCTGTTAGCACACCTCCCGCCGGGGTGACAACGCAAGAAGAAGCTGAAAAAGTAATGTCCTCTCTGGCTGAAGATGGTGGTGGTAACAGCTCGTCAGAGGCTGGTCACCATTATAACCCCTCTCGCTCCTCTCTCCCGTTAAACTGGAAGAGCCAATATACATGGCTGTTTGTTAAGGATAGAAGCTTGGGGTGCATGGCTTAGGCCTAATTGAACGGAGGAATTATGGTATTCTTCGGTAGCCTGAGTAACTTTAACCGTCATGTGAAATCTCAAAGACAGCCTGATTCTTTGCTTAGAGACTATTTGTTGAAAAAAGGGCTCCCCCAAATAGGGCTGGGTACCGAACATCAATACTTTTATGGCACCGAAAAAATATATATATTTCTCTTTCGGTGCCAAATTTCGGTTCCAAAAGCATCTGTGCGCGTAAGCGCAAGCTTATCTGTCCTCTCTGCATATTGACGAATGCAGTCGCAGTGCTGTTGAGTTTACACTTCCTCTTAGACAAGCAGGCACAACAATGGTTTCTCTGCCCTGATGACTGACTGACAGGCTGAGCTTGCAAGGCACTTTTAATAATGTTACTCTGAGTGAGCAGTTTTACCAGAATTTTTTAATTTTGATAACTGTTTTGATTAACAATTAAGGTGGAAAATAAAAGCTTTGTGTTTAATGTATTTTTGTTGATGTTGAAATGGATTTTAAAACATACGGTATCGAAAAAAGTATCGTTAGGAACCGGCATCGAAACTGAGGTATCGAAATTGGCACTGGATCGAAAGATTTTGAATGATACCCAGCCCTACCCCCAAAGGCCATCTTATAGTTCGAACACTGCCCCAGGGTATCATACTGTTGAGACCTCTAAGTCAGATTATCCCTTAGTGTGCACCCAACATGTCTCTACACCCTGCCAAAGTCCTGTAGAGCTTCTGCTTTCACTCTATCCATAACAAAATCCCCAATTATGTCAGCACAGTAACTTAGGTTTGGTTTTCCATTGTGTTCATATAGTTTTTCCAAAGGGAAAAAGTGTAGATGTTTTCACTGTGAGGTTGTTTAAACACATTTGCTCTGCTGTGTTTATACATCTATGTCTGCTATCATATTTGGTATTTGTCTTCAGCGTGCCGTGACAGCGGATATAAGTGGTGGTATTTCTGTGCTGTCAGTGACAGGCAGGCGTGCGTAAATGATAAAGACTGCATTGTGTCTCTGCTACCTCCTTTCCTATTTTCCCCTTTAGACTCTGAGGGCCTGTCTTACTGGTGGAGCTGCACACACTGTGAGGCCCCCAAAAGGGGGGCATTTACAACTGGGAAGAAGTCCAGAGACAAATATCTGGTTCTTATAGCCACTGTACTTTCATTCCTCCCCCCAACTGGCATTTCCAGTGTCACTTTCTCATTGGCTCTAAGGAGAAGGAACCCTGGAGACAGCCTGACCCTAAACACACCTAAATACGCTCAGTAACTTTATTGCCATTTACAGATTTCCTGGTATACCTCCGATTACTGGTCACCAGATATGAAGTAGCTTACTCTGGAGTAAATCCATAAAATCACGCTTTGCAGTTATTCTCTGTCAGCCCAGCAACAGCTCTCCTCAATTGCCAACATGATTACAGATTGTTTCTCCCCATACACATAGCGCATTTAGCAGTTTAATTGACATTTGTTAGTTTTTGCAGTTTACCATCTGGAACCACACATCCAAGCAGGCTGTCGAACACTAACTCCAATGTGCTTGCGCTGGAGCCAAGAAGCCTAACACATATGGCCAAGGGCTTTGAACCATCCATCCAGCGCTACAGTACAGATATTTATAAACCACAGCAGAGCCTCTTGATTGAAGAGCACATGTTTCTACTCTTCTGCGCCGAAACCCCTCCCCATGCAGTCTAAGCACCACCTACCCTTAAAGGCACTATTGTTTACGGGTCACACTGGGAGAGAGGACGGAGGATTGTGCTATACTCTCTCTCCTCTCTTGCCTTTTTTCTCCTCTTCCCACACCCAGTCCACCTCTGGACATTTACAGTGTGTGTGAGACATGAGAATTTGAGAAAGACTTGGGGAAAGTAAGCACAGCTGTGCAGCACTGCTCTCACGTGGAGCCTATAGTATGACTAACACGTGTTTACATATGGCACTGCAGATATATATTCTATACTGCAAGTGTGTGCGGGTATTTCTTTTTTTTAAAGAGTGAGAGGAGGAAAAGAAAGTTAACATGTGTGTGCATGTGAGTCCTATCGTGTGTGTGTTTGAGAGAGACATTAGAATGAGTGCAGCTGTTTTTACGGATTTACTGTGAGCGGCTTAAATCCCGGCTGTGTCTCGTCCTCTCTGATCGACCTAGCGGTTCAGTGTCAGGTACCACAAACCCAGTGAACTTTCCGCTGCAGCTCTGGGCACTATAGAGTTACTGTATACCGTGCCATTGATGAATGGGCCTTACAGTCTGACACTAAGAGTTTTGTTTGTGTTTTCTAAGGTTAGGATTTGGGTTTGTTATGGCCTTATTTGTTCTATTATTTTTAATTTTTCACTTTCAAGTTATCACTTTCAAGGGTCTTTTAGGCAAACTAGTGAGAGAGTATTTCCCCCCAAACTGTCCGTTTTCTAGAAGATTTGTAGTAGCCAGAGTTTAAAATTGTTCCTTTGTTTATTTTAGTGCACACTACGTTTTTGTTCAACACTCGTGTACAGCTAGTTGTATTAACAATTGCATTTGTCAGATTGGAAGAGTATTTTTTTTATTGCATGTTAAAGAAGCTCACTCAGTTGAAATTTTTAAATCTAGATTGAAAACCCACCTCTACTCATTATACTATAGCCAACCATAACACACCATCCTTTCTGCTTCCTTCACAAATAAACCTTTTCACTTATTGTCTTATGTTGCTGGTTTTGTATTGTTTATTATGACTGCTTTAAAGGCCCAATGTGTAGGAATTTCTCCCATCTAGCGTTGAGATCATATATCGCAATCAAATGTCTCGCACCACGCAGTTCAAAGTACGTATTACAGCTAAGGTAGCCTTCACGCTCTTTTCAATATCCTATTTCTGGGGGTAGATGAGGACTCCTGTGACAGCAAAAGGCGGAGCAGTATGTTGGTGATAGACGGGCCAAATCAACCAATCAGATCAAACTCTTGCCGAAACCAGTCGGGAGAAGAGCAAAAACATCTTTTTCTCAGAGAAAAGCCTCCAGTGCCATTTTTTTGCTCTTCTTTCAATGAAGGAATAATTTCTAATTTGGAAAAAACTTGCGCGATAGCTACGCTCATCTAATCCGTGGAAGCTGCCATGTTGTTTAGACTGAACAGTCGCTTTTCGTTGCGTCACACCTAAACCCGCCTCAAAACCAACGATGATTGGTCGGTCGTTTGGCAAACGGCTCCAAATTTTCTCTATCTGAAGATGCCAGACTGATCTGCGAGTAGAAAACTGCCTACCCCAGTTCATGCGAATGCAAATGTAAAATTTCAAGCCAAAAGGAATACTTGGAATTGATGGTGGAGTTAAATATTCATGAAAAAGGACAAGTTTGTGAACGGGCAAAACAGATTTTGATAATGAACAACTAAACATGTTACACACTGGGCCTTTAATGCTGTTCCATTGTTTTGTTGCTGACTGTTATGTCTGTGTTGCTTTAATTTTAAAGTGCACTGAGACCATGTCTAATGGTGATTTTACACTTTAAATAAATGTGATTAATTGATTGACATACTTAGCCTTAAACACTGGACACATCATATAAGAAATACCTGATCTCATCACTACTGTCCCTGGGCTGTGTTTCAGGCAGAGAAAAAGTCCAAACTGATGTCAGCGATGAATGCAATGAAAGATCATGAGGAGAATGAAACAGAGACCCAGAAAGAAGAGGTCTCAATAATTAAGCACCCATCGCCTTCAAAGCAGCAGCAACAGCAGCCTCAGTCACACACTCAGTCACAGCCTCAGTATCAACAGCAATCACAGCGGTCGCTGCCACAACAACATCAGCAGCCACCTCAGCAGCAGCAGCAGCAGCAGCAGCAGCAGCAGCAGCCTACTGACCCCGCCTCCCCCACTGTGGCCACAACCCCTGAGCCCATCGCCATCGGAGGTGGAGACAAGACATCCCCCAAGCCTGCAGACACTGAGCCGGAGTATGAGGTAAGAGAATATTTATTCACACTGATTGATGTCCAGCTGTACACTAATAGGATTTTACAACAGAGATCTCTATTGGAGAAAGGATTTAGTTTAAGGCCAGGGTTAATCCGTGTTGAGTAAAGCAGGCATTTGTGTTTTGGGAATTTATTCACTTCAGGTGTTTTACAGCTGTGATAGCCTCGTGGCGATCTGAAATTTACCAAGATGTCAATGTCACACCAAATATGTCATTTTGACTTAACGCAGTGTGTATAAAATGATGCAGGAGATTTACAGCATTAAAAAAAACATTGTGTGTGTAAGTAAGTAAAGTTTATTTCTATAGCACATTTAAAAACAGCTCGCACTGACCAAAGTGCTGTACATAGTGCATTAGCCACAGGTTAATAAAATAAAAATCAAACACACATACAAATCAGTGATTTAGGCTAAAATGACATCGAAAGACAAACACTTAATTACAAACATAGCAGGATAAGACCATTAAAATGTGTGTGTGTGTGTGCGTGTGTGCGTGCGTGTGTGTGTGTGTGTGTGTTTTATGGTAGGTTCGTATATTTCAGTCAATGGAAGCATTATATGGTTTCAACCATATTCGAAATATATGCAGTATATAATTCTATCTTATAGTGTGTATTAAAGAGGGGCGTCACTTTCCCAGACTTGTACAGGCTTTATACAACAGTTTGTGAAACTATTCTCTGATATGTACTGCTACTCCCTAAACCAGTAAACATATTTGATGTGGGAAATCTGTGAACTTGCCTTTTAACAGGGAAATGAATCTGTTTGGCGGCACCTGATCCATATTCTTCATATACAATCTATCTACAGTTTTGTCAACCTAATAGTCCATACTATAATCTTACCATATTGGTCTATTCTGTACACAAGATATCTTTTGCATGTCTGTCTGTCTTGGGAGAGGGATCTCTCCTCCGTTGCTCTTCCTGAGCTGTCTGTAGAGATGTTTCGATACTGCCTAAAACGCCGGTATCGGTATCAGGAAGTACTGGAGTTTATTCACCGATCCGATACCACGTAATATAGCCCTAAAGAAAATCTACATTAAAAGTAGTTTATTTATGTCCTTTTTCCATTATAACTGACTGTCAAACTGGATAATAAAAAGAAAGTTCTGGGGCGTTCATGTTTGTGTTTGTTCATGTTTCACAAAGAGTTTAACAACAAAGATAGAAATAATATCACATCCATACAGGGATAGTAGTATACAGTTGTTAAAACATAATAAAATATATGACACACTGGTATCGGATCGGTACTCTGTATCGGCTGATACGCAAGTTCAGGTATCGGAATCAGTAAGCAAAAAATGGAATTGGGCCATTCTAGCTGTCTGCCATCGTTTTATTCCAGTTAGAAAAAGTTTTTTGGGGAGTTAAACCTTATTCGAACAGAGGGACTAAGGATTGAGGCTTCACAGATTGTAAAAAGGTTTCGCAATTATGCCTAGAAGTTAATACAGAACGGATGATTTGTTTATTTTATTTTGACTACAGGACGGTCGTGGTTTTGGCATTGGCGAGCTGGTTTGGGGGAAGCTTCGAGGGTTCTCGTGGTGGCCAGGCCGCATTGTATCCTGGTGGATGACGGGACGGAGCAGAGCAGCTGAGGGAACCAGATGGGTTATGTGGTTTGGAGATGGAAAATTCTCAGTGGTGAGTGTTTAGAGCCATTTCTGTCAGGTGATTTTTTTTTCTTTTCAGCAGAAATTAAGCAAAACAGCTTTCAGTTTTTAGTGACAACCACACACTTTAATGAGATTTTTTTGTTTTATTTGCTCAACTAATTGCTACTTGTCAGTATAAAACAGAAACGTCATTAATGTCAAGCACTTTTTACCTCAATAACCCAATTCTTCCAACCAGTGAAGTAAACAGTTACATCATTTTCTTACAGGTCTGTGTAGAAAAACTCATGCCTTTAAGTTCCTTCAATAATGCCTTTCACCAACCAACTTACAACAAGCAGCCCATGTACAAGAAAGCCATCTATGAGGTGCTACAGGTGAGTATTGGAGCAGTGGGTTTCAAAATATTTTTGTTTAGTTTAAATAATCTTTATCAGCTTGATTCACTCATAAAAAAATCTGCCTTTCAAACTGAGCATGCTGCCTCAAAAATGATATAACTGCAGTGCTTGTATAGCTATAATGTAGTTTATTTTTTTAACTTACAAAGGCCACAATTGTTTTCACTTATTTAAATGAATAGTTACATTTGGGGAAATGTGCTTATTCACTTTCTTGCCGAGGGTTAGATGAGAAGATTGATACTGCGCTCCTATCTACCCTAGAAATTAAGCTAGAGGCAACAGACGTGTAGCTTAAGGAAATGAAAAAGCGGGTTGCTGAAGTCTTTTGTTGAGACATTGCCACACTGAATCATTCAGTAGATGATCATTTCAGTCATAAATGTTTTTTTTATGTGTCCGTAGGCGGCTAGCAGCCGGGCAGGCAAAGCCTTCATGGCCTGCCCCGACAGTGATGAGACAGAAACCTCCAAATCCGTGGAAATGCTGAACAAGCAGATGATTGACTGGGCTATGACAGGATTTCAGCCCACTGGACCCAAGGCTTTAGAGCCACCAGAAGGTAAGAGGAAGTCAATATTATCAAGCTTAAATGGTTGGACTTTTGATCAAGTTTGTTGCAAGCAACTGGGAGTCTTTTTACATTTCCCAGAAACTTCCAATGTGTATCAGCCCCTTTATCTCACAGATAAAAGCTGTTAATGGACCCCTTCAACTACAAATTTCTTAAACTAAGCGTGATAAAATTATTAATGTCGCCTGTAATATTAATGGTCTGACATGTTGTGCACCCCAGAGGAGCGTAACCCATACAAAGAGGTTTACCCTGAGATGTGGGTGGAGCCTGAAGCAGCAGCCTATACGCCTCCTCCAGCCAAAAAGCCTCGCAAAAGCACAGCAGAGAAACCCAAGGTCAAGGACATCATTGATGAGAGGACACGAGGTAAGGTGCCTCATTTATTAGGTTAAATAGGAGTCATGAATTCTCAATGGACTCAGCAGAGTTGTACATCAGAGTAAGTGGTCGGGGAAGTGGACAAGAGCTCCATTAGAGTGGCAAATACTATGAATAGATGTTTGTTTGAGTTGATTCCCAAACCAGCTTTATTGATATTACTGTAGGATGTCTTGGCAATGAGCAGCTGATTCAGTAACATAGCAGACACCAGTATCGGTGTGGCATAATGTTAAAAAGCTATTGTGAAAATCTGCTGATTCAATTATTAGTACAATAGTTTTACATTGTTCTTTGTTTTTTGTTTTATTTCCCTGTGTTTGACCATTCAATGTCCACCTGTTGCACCGTGTAATTCTGATGCTATGCTTAATGCTTTGAAGTTTGACTCTTTGTATAATTTAGTGCTGCACAACAATATGGAAATCACCTGTCATATATTAACCAAGTATCTACTCATGCTCAGACTCTTGGTTCTGAGTCAGAACCATTAGCATCCGGTCATTTATCCAACTTTAACCCTAAACTTGATGATTTAATGAGTCGAGAAAAAACTACTAGGAATAAAGGAGACAAAAGCTCACAAATGTATTGCCGAATGTGGATTCTGTTCATCTAAATTTCTCATCAATAGTCGTATTCTCATCAGTGTTGTACCATGTGTTGTATTTTCAGAGCGGCTTGTTAATGAAGTAAGACAAAAGTGCCGCAGCATAGAGGGTAAGTGATGTGTCCTCTGTGCTCTCTAGCTTGTAGCAGCACCGGAGGGGGAAGGGGGGGGGGGGGAGGGCTGTCAGGGGATGAATATCAAGACACTTTACACTTGTTGCCCTTGTTGTTGACAAGCAAAGCAGCAGAAATGTATGTGTCAGTGTTAATAAAACTATGAAGGAGTCAAGATGTAGAAATAACATTTCTATGATTTTTGCTGCTACACTGGCTCTCTTGTGAGTTCTCTCCAAACATATTAGCTACACTCATTAGATCTTCACCTCCATTACAGCTGTTAAAATAATTTAATTGAAAAGTGAAGTTCTGAGCAGCGCAGCAGCAGTGTGATTACACTTCTCTCTGACCTACCCCTTTTAAATACTGACATACTGCACTTCTTTCCACAGACATCTGTATCTCCTGTGGAAGTCTGAATGTTAGCATTGAGCACCCGCTGTTTGCTGGAGGAATGTGCCAGAGCTGTAAGGTAAGCTGTGATAGAGGTCATTAAAAAGTCTTAACTCCAACTACTGCGTCGTGAAAAGAAAATATCCCAGCTCCTTTCAAGCTAATAATAAACAGAACATATTTCATGCAGCACCTGATATCACTCCATTAAAATTTTGGTTTTTAAATATCTCAAACTGCTCAGTTTTATTTTGTCTCCTTTTCACAGAACTGCTTCCTAGAATGTGCGTATCAATATGACGACGATGGTTACCAGTCATACTGCACTATCTGCTGCGGAGGAAGAGAGGTGCTCATGTGCGGAAACAACAACTGCTGTCGGTAAGATTTCTACTGTGTAATGGAGGTGGCAGGGGGTAGTTTGAACTACAAAATCCACAATGTCTTCATCAACCGTGTAAATCTCAATCCTTTGCACAAAGATGCAATATGCTGTATGTGTGTATTGTGGTTGGCAGTGTCATAATATCGACAAAAAGTGAACAAAAGGAGTTATTGCTTTTGTAAAGCTGTGTAGCATTCCTGCAGCAAATGCAAATAATCCACATGTGACACTATTGAACCTAGATGTTACATAATTTCTTATTTGTAAATATTTCCAGAAATGTGCTTTACCCTGAAGACAAATTCTTCAAATAAATCTCCATAGGATATAAATGCACCATCTTTACACAAATGAGTAGTTTGTATGCCACTGCCTCAAAAGTACAGTTGTTCTTCCAATACAAATAGCAGGATTGTGCCATCATTGCACATACTGAACACATAATAGAGGCTTTGTAGTGGTGTCAAAAATCTAACTGCAGTGATGATCACAAATATTATATAAAGTGTGGTTGTATGTTGGTTGAATAGACCACTGTTAACTATAAAGTAATAGTCTGATAAAGTATCCTCACACGGACTACGAGATTTAAATCTAGAAAAATACCACTGAGAACAGATTGAGCCTTGTCAGTCACATGTTGGGCCAATCAGCAAACAATGGTTTGCTGTCTGGTTAGAAGATGGCATTTATAGAGATAGATAACTCAGTGCCTCTCAAAACTTCCTAATCTCATTCAAAACCATTAAAACTAGGCCTTGTAAATGTAAAGAGAAGACTGATGCTGCAATTGGGTGGCCTGTTTTTTTATTACCTCTGATTGATTTAGAAACCGGTGATGTTTTCTTATAAGCTGAACCCGCTCAACAGCAGTGTGTAAACAAAGCCACTATGATAACTGGCTAACAACATAATCTTTGAAACATGGGCCCCTCAGGCCCTGGTGATTTTTCATAGTAGTAGAAGTAAGTGAAAGAGCTCCTCAAGTTTAAATAAAAAAATGAATGGTTATTATTAAAGATGGCTCTGAATATCTTAAAATATGTGATCTGGGGCTGACCACTTCCTCTGGGTATAGCCAGTATAGCCAGATAAAAGTATTATTATATCGAACCACTAGAATACAGGAAAATACATCTACCATTAAACTTTTTTCTGGGGGAGGACCCCCAGAACCACCCAGTTTAAATTGTCCCACCCAAATTTTCAATGCTTCCCATGCCCATGTTGTTAACCCATTAGAAGACAAAAAAACTACAGTGCCCATGTTTATTATAATGAAGGAACGTGTCACCCGATGCAATGATGTGGCTAACTGATGTATTTTTAATACATTTTTTGACAACCCAACACTATCTTCTGCGAGATATTTGGTAGATGTATTATCACTTGTACTAATGAACCCCCCTGGCCTGTGTTCAGGTGTTTCTGTGTGGAGTGTGTCGACCTGCTCGTTGGTCAAGGAGCGGCCCACGCAGCCATCAAAGAGGACCCGTGGAACTGCTACATGTGTGGTCAGAAGGGTGTGTTTGGTCTACTGGGGCGTCGCACTGACTGGCCCAGCCGTCTCCAGCACTTCTTTGCAAATAATCATGAACAAGATTTTGTGAGTAATGGACCTTCAGGCTATAAATCCCATTGACTGTCTCACCGAGGAGTCTTTTTGTCCTGTGTGTCTCATGTTCTTCCCCCCTCTTAAATCTCTCTCTCTCTCTCTCTGCATTGTGTTTCAGGATGCACCAACGCTTTACCCCCCAGTCATGGTGGAGAAGAGGAAGCCCATTCGTGTCCTGTCGCTATTTGACGGCATAGCAACAGGTAAGACAAGATCCCCTTTCTTTAATTAAAGTCTGTATGAAATGTTCCGCTTGTAACAATTTACACCAAATACCCCCCCGTCTTCATTAAAGGTCCCATGGCATGAAAATTTCACTTTATGAGGTTTTTTAACATTAATATGCGTTCCCCCAGCCTGTCATTGTTCCCCCAGTGGCTAGAAATGGTGATAGGTGTAAACCGAGCCCTGGGTATCCTGCTCTGCCTTTGAGAAAATCAAAGCTCAGATGAGCCATTTTGGAATCTGCTCCTTATGAGGTCATAACAAGCAAGGTTACCTCCCCTTTCTCTGCTTTGCCCGCCCAGAGAATTTGGCCAACCCATGAGAGAGAGAGAGACATCATGGCTTTCAAACGAGAAAAGTGGCAGTTGGTCAAGGCCACACCCCCACCCTCCACCTTGCCCCCCCTCTCTCCTCCTCAATAGCTTCAGACACAGAAATGGCACATACTAAGGAAAGCTCATTGTGGGACTGGCTCTAGTGGCTGTAATTCTGCACCAAGGCTGAATTTTGGGAAAGAGACTTCAGATACAGTATTAGGGGACCACTAAGGTCTATATAAAAGCATCCAAAGAGCACCTTGTCATGGGACCTTTAAACACAACATTTAAATAATCATTTTGATCACAGTAAAATGAAAGTCATCCTTTTAGTTGACTTCCATGTCACGATATATACTATAATGAATCATTTAAATGTAATACTTTCCTAGTAATAACTTTGTTGGCCATCAAGAATTGCACATACAATTTAATCTAATAACACCATCATAGTCATTGTAAGAGTTTATCAGTCAATATGTAGTCTCGTATTGCCAGACCTTCCTCCACAGCGCTGCGGAGGTGGGTAGTAGTCAATATGTGACTGGTATTAAAGCATTATATTGCTGAGGGGAGACAAATGTAGGTTGAGCATGTTTCAGATACTGTAGTGAGAGTATTACATGGAGGATTTGAGTGGTCATTTTCAGTACTACTCAGCATATGATTTGTTTTCAAATCAGGGGCAGCTACTCAGCTACACATCAGTTTTTGCCTTTTCTCGTGCAGTTTATCGGTTTTGGTGTCCTCAGTTTTCTATGTTCTGTCTGACCTTTGACCTGTGCAGGGCTTTTGGTGCTGAAAGAACTTGGCATCCAAGTGGATCGCTATGTAGCTTCTGAAGTGTGCGAAGACTCCATCACCGTGGGTATCGTCCGGCATCAGGGTCGCATCATGTATGTTGGTGATGTGAGGAATGTCACACGCAAACATGTGAGTTTTTTTTTGCTTAATAGTGGGAAATGAGCACACATTGAACGACTGAGTAAATAACACACTGAGTGATAGTCAGCTATAATTACAGATGTGTTGCTAAGCACCTGGAGAATTCCAGAAGCATGCAAGAATTTCAAATACTTTTACTATTACGTACATTTTTGTGAATGAAATTTGCCCACAATCAGGTAGCCTGGAAATTCTGCTAATGAACAAACCTCGATAATGAACAAAAGCCCACCTCCTCATGAAGACGTGGCCCTCATCAGGCTGAAACCAGCGATTTACGAAAAAAGTTTGTGCAGTTCGGTGTTTGGGGAACACTCATACGAGAAAACTTCACCAAAAAATGGAAAAGAAGTTAAGGATAAGAATACAAAAATGTTCTTGCATGAGACCTAAATGTCTACTAAACAACAGCTGGTCTCCATTTCTAATACTGGTAAACCAGAAAGACCTGGACCCTAGCACTCCCAAACATCAAATATGTAGTCTCTTTTATGCCTGACCAACAAGGTTCCTTAACATGCCATACGCACAGTTTACTGACATCATGTTACGTGATTCCATGGCCACTGACATTCAATATTCTTTTAAGAGAAAAACAAAAAAACTTAGCTACCATGCCTCATTACCAACTACATTAAGCAGGAACACAACAGAGACCATTTTAAAGCATCCACTAGACTGAAGAAGTCAAACTGAATTGGTTAGGTTGGCTATTTTTATATTAAAAATAGTATTTTAACACAATATAACTTAAAGCTGGAGTAGTTTATTGGTGGATCACTTTGTCCTACAACATATCAATATCTATACTGTCTCTGTCTTTATGTCTGTGTTTCTGACTCTGTATCTTATCTATGTACAGATACAGGAGTGGGGTCCTTTTGACCTAGTTATTGGTGGAAGCCCATGCAATGACCTCTCTATAGTCAATCCTGCAAGGAAAGGTCTTTATGGTACGTTTACTGTTCACGGGTTATGACTTTCTTTGTGATGTTGTTTTGGATCCTGTCAAATACCAACAAGGTTGATAATCTTAATAGTAAATCACTAAAGTATCATCAGTATGTGCCTCTTACTGTACTTTAACACTGTTCAATGACTTCTGTCCCACAGAGGGCACCGGCCGCCTGTTCTTTGAGTTTTACAGGCTGCTCCATGAGGCTCGACCGAAGAACGGGGAAAACCGGCCTTTCTTCTGGCTCTTTGAAAATGTGGTTGCCATGGGTGTCAGCGATAAGAGGGACATATCTCGCTTTTTAGAGGTCAGTTTCTCTCTGACCGTTGAACTTGTTAGCTAATCCTTCAGTTCATAACTTCTACCAACTAGTTAAAACTAAGATTGTAATGTAGACACATTGATAAAAGACTTATGAATGCCCCCTTGTGGCACTAATGAATTATCTTTACACATTGTCCATGAGAACGGAGCGCTCTCTTAATATTGATGTAATAATTTGAATGTGCCATGTTTAATGTACTCCTAGACAGTGTCTTTTGCTCTCCATATTGCATTTTGTCATGTAAAGACCAGGTCAGCTATAGGTTTACAAATGTTCTCCACTTTTTTAAATGGTGGGAAACCGTAAAACAAATGCATTGAAGCTGACCTTTTTTCTAATTGATTTTAGTCAATCTAAACTATACAAGGATTTTCTCACCAATAATACTGTGCTATTAAATGGTAACTGTACTTTGCTATACACTCTGTTGAAAACAGCATCTTACCTTGGTCCCTGGTGTCTTTTCTTCTCTGCTTTACTTGGATTTCAGTGCAACCCAGTGATGATCGATGCCAAGGAAGTGTCTGCTGCCCACCGCGCCCGCTACTTCTGGGGTAACCTTCCCGGCATGAACAGGTTGGTGTCTGAATGGTGAGCGTGGCAGCAACCTGTGATGTACACAATGAAAAAAGTAATCCCTTTATACATGGGATATTTACAGAGTTGCTGTGTAACATATCACAAGCTTTTATCAATTACCCTAGTTAAAGGGTAACTACCGTTTTTCAACCTGGACACTATTTTCCAATGTTTTTGTGTCTAAGTGACTGATGGGAACAACAATCTTTGACAATGGTCCAGTATTAAGCAAGATCGCTGCTGTTGGCAGTGGTGAAACAAGCTACAATGTAATGTAATAGGGCAGTCCAGCCTGTATTTACCCAGTGTTTCCTCTATGTTGATAATTACTGCGGAGGCCCGCCACGCTAAGATTTCTGCCGCCACGGTATCAGAAATAGGGCAGACACACAACAGGGTTTCCGCTATGTACACCACGCACCGCCGCTCCTACAGCTGTTTATGAAAAGTCATAAAGTTGTAATTACACTCTACTGAACTCAAGCTAACTGTAATCTGCTCTCTCTCCCCTTAGGGTGAGCAACTTTATTCTCTTAGTGTCTGACAACATTAATCAAAAAATTATATAATAATAATAATATATATATAATATATATAATTATAAATTATTATAATGTGTGTTACAAAGTGACGCACGTTCGTCTCTGAAGTAAAGGCTGGACTACAATAGAGCTGTTTGGAGCAGTTTGTGAACAGTGTTTTCTGTTGGAGATGGTAAGTCCCTTTGGGGTGGACTTTGGGCTTTTTCACTTTGTAAACCTTTAACGTGCACAAAAAAGATATATAACACAATAAAGGAAAGGGAAAAAGCCAAAAATCATAATATGAGCACTTTAATACTGGACTAATTTCAAAGATTGTTGTTCCCATCGGTCACTTAGACACAAAAACGTAGGAAAATAGGGTCCAGATTGAAAAAAACGGTAGTTACCCTTTAAGATAGTGACAATGCCAGTCACATATTAACAGAATTAAGAAATTACAATAATGTACATGAGATGCCACCTGTCCAAAATCACGAACCTCGTTTAAGATATTGAAACTTGTGTATAAAAAATTAAGCATGATTCTGAAACTGATTTTGGTGGTAGTTTTGGAGTTTCTACCACTTCCGTAACATTGCCCGACTCTGACCATCACTGTCACTTACTGCTGCAGAAACACGCTTTTGTCATGCTTTTGTAACATCCAGTCTTGCAACTCCAACAGTGTCCTCTACGGTACCACAAACAAACCACATCCCCCCCAGTTCTCCCTGACTTCTACTGGCTCCTGGTTAAACACAGGATAAACTTAAAGATTCTGCTCCATACCTACAAAGCCCTCAACAACCTGGCTTCCCCTGGCTGTTTTTTTTTTAGCTACACATACACGTTAATGCAGCGGTAATACAAACCCAGAAACAGTAGGCTATAGCTTGGTAAAACCCTGACAGGGAACAACTTAGCTACCGCAGTACCGCACAGCGAGTGCTTTAACATTTTGCTGCTAATACAAACTTTTGCTTAAGTACAGTTTTGAATGAATGCAGTGCTTTTACTTTTAGTGGAGTATTTTCACAGTATAAATAATGTTACTTCTTCCACCACTGCTTTATTCAATATTACTTGGCTAAGCAGAATGCTCATTAGCATTCGGAGCTTAGTGTATGTAACGTTAGCTAGCTAACGTTAGCTAGCTAACGTTTAACGACATAGTTAAACCGGCCTTAAAGGTTTAATTCTCTAACTAACTGAGCTGAGCTAGCGTCACAACTTAGCAAAACCTATCATTCATAATTCAAGAACATTTCATCACTTACGACAAGCTAAACATGTTACGTTTTCACTCGGGGTTGACCTCCAGCAGGGCAGCTGTTTGGGTCTAACTCATAATTACACAGTGACTACTGCGTAGATGTAGTCCGGCTATCACCAGACCAAGCTCAATCTTTTAAGACTGAATTGCAGGGCGAAATCAAATCGCCGGCAGATCGGCTGGGTTAACCCAGTCTAGCGCAGATGTAACGCTACGTGATAAATCATCCCCTCGAATCTACGCTTAGTGAATGGCTGAAACAGAACGATAAAAGATCGCACATGAGATAACAAGCAGTTTGTGGGGCTCACACAGTAGAGTGTGCGTCCCATGTAGGCTGAGTTCTTGGCAGCGGCACGGGTTCGAATCCGAGCGGCGGCCCTCTGCCTTGTGTCGTCTATCCTCTTTAAACTCCCCTGTCCTGTCGATAAAAGGCCAGAAATGTATCTAAAAACAAGCAGTTTGTAAATGCTGATTGTGTATAAATATAACAACATCCATATAAGTTTGAATGAAAACGTATTTAATACATATATTTGTGAATTTGTATTACATTCATTTAAAACGTGAAATATTTGTGTGTGCATCAGTAATACAATTGTAGGCCTTCTTTTTTTTTTAGATGTGGATTTAATATTTTTTTAGATTTATGTAGGCCTACAATAATACATATTTTGTGTGCATTGAAAAATATTTTTGTAGACACTCATTTATGTATAAATCACAAAACACATTTGTGAATCCTTCTGTGTGCATTCGTTATTCCGAAAGCCATCTCATCCCATAAAAATGCAGACCAGAAAGTTGTGTGTAAATCTAATCAGGTGTATGTAAGTTTTAATATGAGAATTGTCTATTTTAGAGGACATGTCAAAAGACAACCAACTCAGTCTTATTAATACATGGTCCTCCCACTACAAAATTATAGGGTAAGTCTTATGTTTGGCTCCTGTTCTTTCTCTTTTTCAGGCCTTTGAGTGCTATGTACAATGACAGGGTGGACCTCCAGGACTGTTTAGAACACGGCAGAACAGCTAAGGTACTTACTTAATAATACTTTGTAATACTTTGATGGAACAAATATACTGCAGCAGAAGTGCATGCATCTTAACATTCCTTACATTTATTTGGTAGAGGCTTTTTTCCAAAGCGACCTACAATAACTGCATTAAAAAATCTGATGGCAGCAAGATAAATTATGTTTTCAATTTCATCTCATGCTTTCAAAGCCAAGGAAACCAGTTTGTGATAGTCAGGACTGCGATTTTAGTTCTAAAAAAACTACAGCAAAAAAAGACAAGAAAAAACACAATGACATAAGTTTAACTGTTCAAAGCAGGAGTAAGGGACTTTGCACACGGGCGGCTCCCAGTGGCAGCAAGAGGTAACAGTTTGAAAGTCCATCAGTCAGTACTGAGAACTTAACCACACACTCATGTTTATCAACTGATCTGGTCCATAACGCAGTAATAAAAAAAGGTAAAACCTCAGGTTTAAAAAACAAAACAAAAGGTAGAGCTAGTTAGACTCATGGAATAATATTTCTCTTGTTCCTTTTTTTCCTGTCAGTTTGACAAGGTGAGGACCATCACTACCAGGTCTAATTCCATCAAGCAGGGCAAGGACCAGCACTTCCCTGTCTACATGAACGAGAAGGAAGACATACTCTGGTGCACTGAGATGGAGAGGTATGTGAACATAAAGAGCATCCTTCAAACTACCTTTCACAGCTCTTTCAGCGATCAAAATCTCAAAATGATCTCCATGTGTCTTCCCCTATTCTGCTCTCTGCCTGCCTGCCTGTCTGTCTGTCTGTTTGTCGTCCTGGTTGTTTTGTGTCTGGCTGATTTCCCTGTCAGGATCTTTGGCTTCCCAGTCCACTATACGGACGTGTCCAACATGAGCCGACTGGCAAGGCAAAGGCTCCTGGGCAGATCCTGGAGCGTCCCGGTTATCCGCCACCTGTTTGCACCACTCAAAGATTACTTTGCCTGTGTTTGAGTGGCAAGAAAACTCGCTCGGAACCATTTAGGAATTACAACTCTATGTTGTGACTAGAAATAAGAGCCTTGATCCTCAGATTATACTCTTGTATGATTTGCGAGCAAAACGTTGACGTAGATTTCACATTATTTCTTGTGTTTGAATTGTAATTCTTATTCTATTTAATTTTGATATGTCATTTTACCTTTTAGCAGTGTTATCAAGTATTGTTGATTTGTTTGTGCAAGCTATACTTGAGACTATGCTTTCTTCTCAAGACACTGAGACAGAAAAGTGCTAAACCTGTATTTTTAAAAGAGACGGCAATGCGATGGGAAAGACCCGAAAGATAGGAAATGGTTTTGAGATATGTGAAATGTTTCTGCTGTGTGAGCGTACTGCATGTCGGAGCTGCGAGATTCCCACGTGCGGTGCGGCCATGCTTCCAGCTACTGAGCCTCACAGAGATGTGAAGAGGAAAGCGGTTTTTCTTTAGTGTCAGGAGAGCTGTCTCTAAAAAAATCCAAAACACCAGATCACATATACCTCTTTGTTTACAGTTTCTATACACAACTGAAGTTAATAAAGGTACTACTGTAATATGGTTACAATACCATGGTGCTCCAAGATGATGAGAAACATCATAGCCCATGTGGCACTACAACTTTAGACAATACGGAGCTCTTTAACCTGTTGCTGGAAAGAAAAAAAAAAAACTTGTGTTTGATGTTGAGAAAAAAAAACCCAATTCTGTTCTGTGACGTTTTGTTTACTTCAAAGGAAAGTGACAGACAGTAGACTGCAAAATGGAGCATCGGCTCTTTTCTGCATTTTACAGCTTTTATACAGTTTGTACTGGTGCTCATTTACGCTCTCAGCCTTGCCACACTCAGGCCCGCTGCCTGGCTCTGCACAAACAGAAAGTGAAGCTAGCCACATGGGCAATGGTGTTTTCTGTCATTAAAAAAAAAAAAAAAAAAAAAACAACAACTTACGTCTGTGAAACTAGTTTTTTTCTAGTTTCATCCTGACCAATGACATTACTGTACAACTGTTAGTAAGTGTGGGGAGGGAGGGTGACCAGGCCGGGTAACTCTCCTCATCAACTTCCACCTCTCTAAACTGAAAAACTGTCAGGTGCAAATCCTCAAACAATATGGTGCGGCTTCACAAAGTTCTTCTACCTTTTTATAGCAATTTTGTGCTGTTTTATCAACATTATAAAGCACTTTTATATGCATACTTTCTTTTATTTTTTTCTTTATTTTAAAAAGAAATATTGGTTTTTGTGAATTGTTTTTTTGTTGTTTTGTTTCATGATGTGAACTGATCTACCCTCGTGTAATACGTTTTGTATACAGTAGGGCTGTGCCAACAGAAGTAAAAGAATGGATTTTGATATGTGAAACCCATGTTATTTGACTCAGTCTACAGTAGATGGATTGACATTTGTTACCCCCCCCCCTTCCTCAATCATCCATATTGTTCCCTGTTTTAAAGCAGCGATACAGTATGTTACTATCCATATTCAAAGAATGTCAATTTCTATTAAGATTGTAAAATGTAACACAGAGTTAGGGAACTATGTCATGCGCTTTGTATAATATTTTGTCCCTTGTGAAGGACAGTTGACCCTTTGCCATTTCCCTGATTAATCGTAGTCGTCATGTTGACAAATTTAAGTGCTGATCCAAATTTGGATTACATTCACACACTAAATTCTCTTGATTGTAACCTCTAAGATAAATATGGAGGATTTAGGCTGCAGTTTGTCAAAACGAAAATCTGACACAGTGTTTGACGAAGATGTCAGCACTCAAAGAGGCTAATAAAAAACAGATGTTATCGCTTATCTATATCATATTTAAGATTCTAAATTTGAAATTTCATTTCTTATTGTAATTAATTTCTGAAGTGACCTTATTGCCATCATTTTTGTCCATGCACACTAGGCTCAATGTGAGCTATCGTGCTTTGTGATATTTTAACCAGATGTTATTCCACCCTCTCCCCCTCCCATCCCCCCTCCTCCTATAATACTTAACATCCCCTCACATTTGTACATTTTGTACATAGTTGTTTTCCGGTTGCTGATTTCAATTTGTTTTTATCTTTTGTTTTTTATTACGTATGAGATGTACAAATATAATTCTTTGCTAATATATATCATCAAATTAGGGAACAAATCTTAGGTTAAAAATTACAAATCAAGTGACAAATTTGATTCAAAACTTGCTTTGAGCATTAGATGTAGGGAGACTCAAAGTCGACTACTTTATCGTACTGATTTATTTGTGTCAAGTGAATCCAGATTGAAAGTAATGGGATTTTAATAGGGCCTATGGACAGCTTTAAGATGAAGAACGGTCTCAACTTCACTGCACAGCCCTACCTGGTGTTGTTTTTTGCTTCCGTTTCCTTTTGTAAGACTTTACAAAGAGGGATTGTTGGTGTTTTCTGATGGTGCTAAACATTTTATCTAAACAAGAAAAATATATTTGATTGGAAAAGAAATAATGTCTTGACAATGACTGTTTTTAAGTTCCTCGTAGTAACGGAAAAGAACTATTATTTCACTCATATAAATATATTAACAAAAGGCATTTTAACTTTGTACTTGAAAAAAATAAGGATAACAAATAATGAAAGGTTTCCTATATTGTTTTAGACTAGAGATTGCTGTAGTTGGTGCTTATCTGTGGGAAAATCGTGTGAGAAAAAAAAAAAAACGGTAATAACTTTTACTGTAGCATAATGTATGCTTAATACACATTGCTTCTTAATCCTACATTCCATGCCGTAATATTCTCCATGTCTGTTTTCAAAATGTTGTTTTGAATTAAGGTTTTTTTTTTTTTTTTTTTTGAAACAAGATTTGAGTTTTACTGTTCAAGGCAGGTCAATAATTCTATATTCGGTGATACTGTTGACACTGTGTGACTTTCTTTCTGTCATAACTGTTAATGGCCTATATGCTTTTCCTCAAGACCAGTTCGTACAGCAAATGTAGCAGTCATTCTCCACTTCGACCGCCCCTTCCCCATACTTAAGTTTAGTGTCCAGAGAGAAGATAGAGTATGTACTTGTGCTGGAGAACACTTGAATAAATGTATTGTTTTTGTGCAAACATCTGCCACCTTATGTCATTTTTTTTTAACCATATTTAATAAAATGCGCCTGGCCCTTTGAATTAAAGCCCCTGTAGATGTGGTTTCAAATCTCAACCATTTCTCTGTAATATCAAATTAAATTATATATTAAAAAAATTATATTAAATGTCCCACAATCAAAGTTAATTTTGATGGGGGGGGGGGATAAAAAATAACCAAGAAATGTCATCAGATTTGGATTCAGATGTTGCTAAATTCTGATTGGTGTACAGAAATATGTGACATCACTTTTTCACTTCAACGTCAAGCCAGTGAGAAGAGCACAGGAAAAATAAAATTATTCAATGTTTTGTAAAAAAAAAAAAAAAAAAAAAAAAACTGTTGAGAAATTTAGCAGATAATTGTTTGTCTTTAGGACCCTGTTGCTCATAAAGAAGCCGAGAAAAAAGGTTTTCAGGGTCTTTAATTGTACAATTAGTCAATTAACGGTAAAACGATGTGCTGGTGTACTGCGTATTACAGTCACCGGTGCTTTGAATTAATTATCACATGTTTAAGCTAAACTAATAGTCTAATTATGCCATGTTAGTAGTAAAATCACAGGTGTGTATAATACATTTAATCTGTATATGGGAAGCATTAAAAAGGCACTGGAAGGGATTGCTTCAAAAACTAAAGCACCACAAGAACTGAAGAGCTAGTTAACCAAGAATAATGATTTGTTTGATTTTATATAACATGTGTCTATTGTTCCAGAGAAAAAAAAAAATGTAGGCCTATGTATGTAAATAACGTAGTAATTGTAATGTTGCAGTAACGTCTTTACAACGTCACAGATGAAAGTCACAATCACGACGTTGCAGGGACATAGGCCTACTGTATTTGATGATACCATAAATTTACAATTATCTATTGTAAAGCCTCACTCTGCTGTTATCTTTATGTCACCCCCTTATTAGAATGCAGTCTGTGGTCACCCCTTTCTTCTGATAGTGGTACAGCCTCTCACAGTGGATACGCCTTACGCCCAAAGTAATTGGTTGCTAAGGTGACCAAGCCTTCACTCGGCGCTGCTGATTGGAGCGTCGCACCGTCTCACGGCCGATGCTGCAACCTGCATCATATTAACCACACAAAGATAGAATGGTACCGGAAGACAAGCGATTAGCCTACAAAATAAAAGCAGGAAAAAAATGTGTCCAAAGTGAGTCCCAGTACGTACTTGTAGTCAAACAGTTGTAAGACTACACCTATATGTTGATTAGTGTTGCCAATTTAGTGCTCTCATTCTTTAACAAAAAATAAAGAACTGTAATATTTGTTTTAGACAATATGCAATTTAAACTAAATGATTTATATTCATTTCTTGTAATTGCTGGAAACACATATTTGTGAAGACGTTTCAAGAGTACATTTGCATACATTTTAACAGAGTGCTACAAATATATATACTTGTAGGAGTCTACTCGGTCACCTAATAAATAAATAAATTTGAATAATCGTCTTTAGTTTTCAGAGGTATTTCTTAATGGATTAACGTTAAATGTTGAACTCATTAATTATTTGTTTATTATTATTGCTAACAATATATCTTAAGAATATTATAATGTATGACTTTAGTATTATGTAAGAATACAGTATGAGGCAGTAGGCGTTTTCCCAGTCCAATATTTGCAGCCTACTGGACCAATGTAGGGTATTTTCTTGCCCGGTGCATGATGGGGGGGGGGGAGGTATTTGCATATGGTGCTGGTAGTAAAAGCTGTAAAAATTACATATGGGGGGAGAGAATTAATGTTTATTTCATGCAGATTGCTTCTTGAATGCTGTTCAGTCAAAGTCTGGTTGTAGACCTCTGAATTGCCATTCACATTAAAAGAGAGTGAATAAATAATAAAAAAAAAAATATTGGGTTTTATTTCGAAAGCAAAACCGGATGTCTTACTTGTATCTCCTTCGCTGACTTGACGTTAATGATGCTGCGGTCTGCTGGTCCCGGACCGGCCAGGAAGGCATCCATCTGGTGTGTGTATCTCCCTGGGAAGTGCCATCCGCGGACTGTGTTGCATTCTGTTCCTGTAAGAAAGTAAGCAGAGAGCCGAGTGGAGCAGCAGCAGCAGCAGCAGCAGGCCCATAGAGGAGGTATGTGCTCCACACCAGCATTATTCGGACTAGTTGGCTGCAATGGGTATATCGTCTCTCCTCCTGGAGCCTGGGGGCTTTTTTTCCCCATGCCCCCCTGGCTTACACGTCTTGGTGTCTGCCCTGTCTGCTTTCCTGCCACCCTCCCAGAATCTACACACACCCTGAAGTACAACTACACCTAGACCTGTGTTATTATAGTGTGAAGTCACTTTGCGCCGTTAGATAGCAAGCTTGTCTTCATTGTGGAGGAGGGAGAGGAGGGTCTGGTGCGGACTGGGAGCTGGGAAGGCGGTTTCTAGCTCGCTAATGAACGCTGTGCAGCCGATCATGCCGGATGGAGACCGGTTTCTTTGTGTCAAGTCGCACAAGTGGAAGTGTCATCATTCCACTGCGATCACACTTTTGCAGTAAAATTACATTATTTGCCTAGATAATTATTCCGTCTGATACTATTTGACATATACAGCGATTGCGTTTGATTTGTAGCAGTGATTTAATAGATTTAATGGACAAATCAAATAAATATAGGCATTTGAGCAAGTACCAGGGCCTATAGTTTTACAATTATAGCCTACTATAAAGTGAACATTTATACTATAGTTGCATATTTAATCTGTAATCGATTTATGTCTTTATACAGGTAACATAAGCTCACCTGTTTATTATTGACATATTGGCGTCAACTTACAGTATAGGCCCTGTAAAATAATAACTTTACTATAGCCTGTAGCTGCTTCTAGGCTTTGGGGAACACAGGAAATAATGCATGAGTGCTTCACCTTCTAAATGGTAGCCTGGTAGTATGAATGCCTATCCTAACCCATCCACCCCATTATCACATCAGATCTGTATATGTGAAGGAGTCCATGCCATGCAGTAAAGTTGCCGCACCCTCATACGCATCCTGCACGCACGCAAGCACGCAGGATGGACACACACACACACACACACACACACACACACACACACACACACACACACACACACACACACACACACACACACACACACACACACACACACACACACACACACACACACACACACACTTATTACAGTGGTGTAAAAGGAAAGGGAGGAGGCAGATCTTGGAGATTGTGTCTTTGTTATTGATGAATAGATTATCACTGGCAATGATCACACCCAGTTTATTAACTAATATGAAGGAAATTCATTTTGCATGATTTTTCCTGTAATTCTTTTTGTGTTGTTTTGAATAGAGTATAGAGTAGAGCAACCCTTGTGGTTACTGACAGAGTTGTTGCCAGAATTGTAGAAATACTAAGATCATGAGACCCCAACGCACCTTTACTAAATTTGGACTTGGATATACATATATATATTTTGCAAATGCAAATGTAATTTAGCAACATAGGGGTGTAAGTGCTGTTTCAACTCTCCACGCTACCAGGAAGAAAAATTCCGGATGATGAATCCATTATTCCTTTCCTTTTGTGGTCCAAAAGTCATCCAATTTAAATCTACTGAGTCAAAAAATACTGGAATCTGTCTATAACATACCCACCATGTGAACGTTTTTCATTGTAAAATGTAAACCAAGTTTATAAAAAACCCCAATTCCCAGAAACAATATTAAGGACATAACTTCATAGTTTGTAGTGGTAGCTACAGTGGTGGTTGTGACCTCTTAGTACAAAGCCAAATCTACCTGTGACCCCCCATCACAGGTTCTTCAATTCAAACAGTGGTGTTTACCTTTAACATTCTTTCATTAGAAGTAGATGCTGAAGAGGTAACAGTAGTATTTTGCAAGAAAAGAGGAGATAAAAAGTCCCAAACAATAAACCAAATGCTGTGTAGTAGAAATCATCTGACGACCCCTTAGATTCACCCCGTGATCCCTTTTGGGGGTACTGATCCCCAGGTTGGGAAGCACTGGGGTAGAGTTGAGCTATTTGGCATGGATGTAGCGGAAGTGAACGCACCTCAACCTTCGTAGCTCATATTTTTCAGCCACTATGATTCTTTCTGTATAGCTTCTCAGTGAGTGAACATCATTGTAAGTGGCTTTATGCTGCTTTAGTTCTTTCAAAAGAATGGCTTTATTGACCCTTGTCTGCCTTATTGTGATCCACAACTGGACTCAGCTTCTTTCTATTCACCAGTGCATCAGTGTCCACTGGGACGTCAGGTCACAGGCGGTGACTGACACAGCCTACTTGTAGTCTTGTAGCTGATGTAAGTCACAGCCTGACGGACTGGTCACAGGGCAGCATCACTGATTCTTGTCTCTGCTAGTCTTACTACACTGTCTCAGCTCAGGATGAGGTACTGTAAAAAGTTCTCTTTCTCAAGTTTCTTTGTAGAAACACTTGCTGTTGCTGTAACTTCTCTTTTGCTTTTTGTAGTTAAGTGGTATTAGATTTAGTCAGTTTATCACAGTTTTAGCAGCTGCTCACACCACAGGATTAAAACCCATCTTTCCCCCCCCCTTTCTCTTCCTTACAGAGCCATAGCCATGTCTTCCAGCTCAGCAATGGTGCGGATCCTGATAAAAGGCGGCAAGGTGGTGAACGACGACTGCACCCAGGAGGCCGACGTCTACATCGAGAATGGCATCATCCAGCAGGTGGGGAAGGAGCTGATGATCCCAGGTGGAGCCAAAGTGATCGACGCCTCGGGAAAACTAGTCCTCCCCGGGGGTATTGACACCAGTGTCCACCTGGAGGAGAGCTTCATGAATGCCACCACGGCAGATGACTTCTACAGCGGCACCAAGGTAACGCCGTCCTGGAAATGGCAAAAAAAATGACATAAAAAAAACAGAAGCGAGAACGGCTTAGATTGGAAGTAGGACAACTGGCATTGTCCTAATTGTACAATAGAACGGAGCAAAAGCAACACTTAATGTCACAGCATGTTTTACAGTCAAAGCATGAAATAAGAACCGTGTTTCTGCAGATTTAGATTCTGAAACTCAGTTTTTTTGGCTAAATTTAACTCGACTCTCTTGGATATCCCTCTAATTTAGATAATGCTTGTGATCACAAATGTGTCGTTTTCTTTTTTTAGATAGAGATCGATGAAAGCTTTCCACTGATGCTAACTTTAGCCGAGATGTCAGAGATGCTTCTTTAGTTTGTTTTTGATGCAATGAGGCAGCTTTCTTAATATTTTGGCATCAAAGACAGACACAACCACTCTTGCTGTCAAAGTAAAAATTATATAATTAGAACATAATGTCAACACTAAAACTGCAATAGTAAAATAATATTAAATATAAAGCATTAAGATGGAATGCAAACAGCATGTTAAGTTATTTAAACTAGGCAGATGATGGTGACGGTTTGAACACTAAGAAAGCTGTATTGCTTGGCGGTATGGTCAGTTTTATAGTTACATACTTACAGGCATCAATCTTGGAGGTAGAGCCCCAACAATTAGTTGATTAATCAATATTTATATGGACAGAAAGTTAATCATAGAAGAAGTTAATGATACAGAATCTTGATAATGGATCAGCTGTTTAAGTCATTTTTAAGCAAACATAGTAAGACATTCTCTGGTGTCAGCTTCTCAAACGTGAAGATGTTCTGGCTTTCCTACTCTTCTATAGAATGTAAACTAAATATCTTTGAGTTTTGGACTGTTGATTGGACAAAAACAAGACATTTGAAGTAGGGCTGTCCTCGACTAAAGAAATTCTTAGTCGACTAACACTTATACAATTTTGTTGACTAATCGATTAGTTGATTTAATTGACAGAGCTGTGCGCTTTGAGAGGTGGTTAAGACTAGAAAAGCACAATATAAATGTAGTTAATTAACCATCTGTAAAACTGAGTTTCTCCACAATTAATCCTGCAAAAGCACCACTTTAAATCTTGTGTTTACCATAAATGTGCTCATGAGTTTCTTGGAAATGAGTAATTAAGCATGAATAAGCATAAAAAATGACTAATAGACTAAAGAAATCTTAGTCGACTAAGACCAAAACAACTGATTAGTCGAATAATCGACTAAGAGGTGGCAGCCCTAATTTGAAGACGTCACCTTGGACTCAGATCTGTAGGTTGTTGAATGCTCCTCAGAGAGCCAGATGTCACACATTAGAAGTAGTAATCATAAACCAGATAAACAGCTGACAGAAGCAGGATAGTCGCTTAAAAACATGCACAGAAAATAGTAAAGAAGCATTTAAATACAGTATAACAACAAGCTGCAAGCTAAAACAACATGTATAAACCAGATGGGACTTCTGATAGACATTATACAGACAAAATGATTAATCAGTTAGTCAAGAAAATAATCAGCAGATTTAAAGATTTTAAACTGCTGTACTTGGCAGTACTATGCATTTTTTTTCTGGAAGTGTCAAAAGGTTGCAGAGTTTCACCAACATTACACCAAGATGATTTGGCACTTGCACACTGCTGTTGGCGAGGCTGCCTGAAAGTGAAGAATGAGATCATCATGGCTGCTTTTAAAGACTGGGATAGCCTACTCTGCTTCAGGGCACCATGATGACTCATCAGTCTGGAGCGCTTTGAGATGATGGAGTATGAGAGATGACGGAGGCTGGCTTTTAGCTGTTTTAGAAACTGGACAGACAGACAGATCGCGGCTGCCGGTGACAGACACTGTTCTCCACTGTTCTCTCCTCATTCCTTTCTCCTCGCCCCTCCCTGCCTGCTCCGCTGCCGCCGTGCTCCAAAAACGTCCAGAGACAAATGCATATCAGTATCTGTTTCCATGGATACCGGGGGGCTGCTGCAAAGACTGCTGCAAAGCCTTTTCACTCACGCCATTGTGCTTGGAGACAATGGTTCTCAGACCCACGCCCCCCCCTGGTCCTCCCTCCCACTACACACCGATCCACTCTAGGGTCACTCAGCTGACAGATGCTCAGTGACGCATGCACTTATACACAAAACACACTCTGTCTTCACTGGTTGGCTTATTAGGATTTCTAAAAAAAAAAAAAAAAAAAAAAAAAAAAAACATCTAAATCTGTTTTTGGAGGATAATAAGTCAGAAGTGCTGATGCCGCGAAGACATTATACGTTATTGCTTTGAGGGCCTCTCGGTTATACTGTGAGGGGCAGTCAATTGTGTGCTTTAACAACTGAAGGATTTATATTGTCCTCAGCGGTCAACTGCAAATAACCATAACAATATGCATTAATGGCAATTGAGGCTTCTACTTTTATGCTTAGGGCAGGAGCTGCGTTGATCAGTAGATTACAGTCCCTTCAGTATTTATGGGTTTAACAAATCAATATCTTTGGCTTCAATGTCTCTTAATGCCTCGGTTTAATGATCATTTCGTTTAATTTAAGGTCCGCTCATTTCAGTTAAACTAAGTTCATTTTTGTCTTTAATGGTCATTGATTAAAAAAAAACACATTGACACACTAAAATAGGTGTAAACAATACAGATACAACACAATAATAATCGCAAGAAGTACCTCCTATGGAAGTGACTTGAGAGCAGTTGTTTGCATTTCTTCTAGGCTGCTCTAGCTGGCGGTACAACCATGGTGATCGCACACATTCTGCCAGAGAAGAATGAGTCTTTGCTGGAAGCCTACGAGACGTGCCGCAGCTCGGCAGACTCCAAAGCCTGCTGTGACTACGCTCTGCACATGGGAGTTACTTGGTGGGGACCCAAGGTACTCACAACACTGTTCCTCCCTCCCCACATGATCTTTTTCTTTCCAGAAGAATTTGTTATTATGGCAAAAAAAAAACATTTAGTCTTAAACTCTTAGCTATAAGCAGCCTATAATGTTTCTTACCTCTGTTGTCTGTTAGTGACTTCCTACAATTCCCAGGATGCTTTTCAACAGCCTCCAGAGACTAGACTTCTTTCAGCTCCTTATGTGTAGGCGAAGACATGGAGATGAATAAGAACAATACCTAAACCAAAGTGTTTTTTATGCCAGGACAAAGCAAACGTTTTGTCATACTTGCTACGGTGTTGCATTCTGGTTAATTGAGGCTGGTAGAGACCCTGATGATGAATTTCAGACAGTATCATTTTTAAACACTGATTCAAAATGGTGATATAAGAAAGAAGCTCTTGCTGTTTGGTTAAAAAAAAAACTGATATATATTGCAATATATATTTTAGTCTCTACTTATCCACAAGAATAAACTGAATATACCAACAAATGACAACAAGGACACAAAGTAAAAGTACACCAATGGCTGAGAACTGGATTCTTCTCTGTACAAGAAAACTTGGTTCAGGCTGAGAGATGCTAGAGCTCATTTACACTTTGCCTTCCTGCAGGTGCGAGCTGAGATGGAGAAGCTGGTGAGGGAGCACGGAGTGAATTCCTTTCAGATGTTCATGGCCTATAAGGACATGTTCATGCTGAGGGACAGCGAGCTCTTCCAGGCTCTGCAGCACTGTAAGGACATCGGAGCTATAGCACGAGTCCATGCTGAAAATGGGGAACTGGTGGCAGAGGTGAGGAGGAATCATTTCAATACCTTCTCATTCTGTCCATTAGCTCCATTGTAGTATACACACATTAAATGAACATAAATGCTTGTGTTAATGTACCTATTTGTTGTTTACATTATTCATGACTTCCTCTTGCCTCTTCCCAGGGTGCAAAAGAAGCATTGGACCTGGGCATTAGTGGCCCAGAGGGGATTGAAATCAGCAGGCCTGAAGAGGTATTATAGTCAGGATTATCCCAGTTTCCCCTCAATTACTGTCACTCAAGCTAAAATAAACTTTTATTAAATTCTCTTGTCAAGAGTATTTATATTATTACGGTAATGAAATGACTCCAGGCTCTACCTTTGTATCTCCCCATGATTCCTCACAGTCTTGTTTCTTTACAGTTGGAAGCAGAGGCAACTCACAGGGCAATCACCATCGCCAACAGGGTGAGTGAGATCTCTCCCGCACAAAAAGAGAAATACATATTGGTGAAAAAAAAAGATCAGTTTTTCTATAGAACATACTGTACTTTTTTCTTTTTTCCGTTAGGCCCACTGCCCGATCTATCTCGTCAATGTGTCCAGTATGCCTGCAGGAGATGTAGTGGCCACAGCCAAGATGCAGGGTAAGGGTTAATTTCTGATACAATTAGCATTATCATGTTTGGAATTTTTCCAAAGCGAGCACTTTGACTACATTTAGAAAATATGTACTTTCATGAAAATACTGGAGATTTAAATTTAAATTTCTTAAATTACTAAATTACACGCAAGCTCGTTGGAAGCGTTTCCAGGTAAAATAGAATAGGAAAAGATGTTTGTATGTCATTTTGACACAAATACATGTTAATAAATGACATGTTGATGTTTGAAAGTCTCTAGGTTTTGATATAAATAAAGATATAAAGGTAATTTAAAAAAAATAATAATTATATATATATATATATATATATATATATATATATATATATATATATATATATATATATATATATATATATATACACCTGTCAATACAGAACGAAATATTCTGTAGCCTATTTTGCCGTCAATATTGCAGACGTTGTCTTTGCTATAATCAAATCAGTATATATTTATGTTTAACATGGTATTTCATTTTATCAATGGGAAACATCCATGTGTACAGACAAGACTAGCAGCAGCGTCGCGTCAGACACGTTTCTGGTGTGTAAAGACATAGAAAAATCCACGCAGCTGACACGCAACAGAAACGCCACGCTCACACCACGCGTAGCCGGGCTTAGCATGGACCTTTTCATAGACACCATCAACTACTGTGGAAGAAAAGTTCCCTTAGGTCCAATTCAGTGGCTGGTTAAGAGGACTTTTGCACAGTGGAGACAGAAGTTCACAAGAAGCTGTAGAATTATCTCTGACCAGAAGCAGTTTCTGGCCAGGGTTTTTATATAAGGTTACAGGAAACAACAGAATAAACAAAACGCTAAGAAGACATTCAACTCACTAGTCTGTCTGGGTAGATTTGCATAGACTCAATACTGTCTGCTTCAACTAATCAAAAGTGCTTTGATTAGTTAATCAGAGCACTTCTGAATCTTTGTTGGAGCTGACCTGGCCTCTAAACAAAAGGGCTTAGTAATCATAAAGGCTTCCTCTTAACACTAAGCTCGAGAAAAGGCAGATAGACGTGATTAAATTCAGCATACCCTAAAGGTTGTTGAATGGGTAAAATAGTTTCAGCACGGTCGAAATGTCATACAGAACAGTCACAATTTAATCAGTGAACAGATAAGAGAATATTAGGATAAGATTAGACCAAAACTCTTATTCCTTTTCTTCTACACTACTCACTGACACTGAGTATTTGCCCTCCCACACACTTATTTTTTTTTACATCCGTCTTTAGTTCCCCTTTTTGTGTTCAATACTAAAGGACAATGGTGCGTAATGAAGTCCTATCCCATCAACTTTCATACTGGTCCTCTTAAAAAGTCAACTTTTGAAATAGTAATAAATATTTTTTTTAAAGTCAGTTTGTTTAAGAGGGAAACAAGTCATAGTTTCTCTGCTTAATCTTTTAATGTCTTGCTTGCTTAATCTCTGCTGCTTTTCTTACAACACTATTCTCACTATCATTGGATCCAGTGTGCATTTATATTGTACTGTGTAACCATAGGTAAGGTGGTCCACGGTGAAACAACCACAGCCCACGCTGTGCTCAACGGTATGCAGTATTATCACCAGGACTGGGCCCATGCTGCTGCCCATGTTACCGTGCCTCCTCTCCGCCTGGACCCCAATACTCCCAGTTTCCTAATGAGCCTGCTGGGAAAGTGAGGAAAACACTATGAAATCTCACATTTAATGTAACCCGGTAAGGGTTACCGGTTTCTTCCACCGCTGCAGTAGTAAATGTGACTTCCATCTTTCTCTGTTTGGCTGCAGTGACACTCTGAATGTTGTGGCGTCCGACCACCGTCCATTCACCATCAAACAGAGAGCCATGGGCAAGGATGATTTCACAAAGATCCCCCACGGGCTTCCTGGTATTCAGGATCGCATGAGCGTCATCTGGGAGAAAGGAGTGGTATGCGTAGCTCTTTTGTTCCTGTCTGGCTGCCAAAAGACTCACACAGATAGGACGTCTGTTTTGTGTTGGTGGTCATCGATTCCAACTTTAAAAACGACATAAAACACAGAGAGTAAAGGCACAAAAAAACCATCTGCTTTTAGTGCAACAGTTGATCCAGTCAGATGTTGTGTTTGATTTTAAGTTCATTCTTAAGGTTACAAACGTATTTTGAGGCATGTCTTTGTTATCGTTCACAGATTGGGGGAAAGATGGATGAGAATCGCTTTGTTGCAGTCACGAGCTCAAACGCGGCAAAGATCTACAACCTCTACCCGAGGAAAGGAAGGATCATCCCAGGAGCAGATGCTGATGTGGTGGTTTGGGACCCCGAGGGATCCAAGTATGAAACTCAATCCATCCATTCATCGACCACCTCGCCTCGCTGCAGCTTTTATCTTGAATCCCTCAAGCCGATTAGCTGTTTGTCTGATTTAACTGGGTCATCTTTTTTTTCTTTTCCATCTCTGTCTGCAGGACCATTTCTGTGGATAACCAGGTCCAGGGAGGAGATGTAAACCTGTATGAAGGTCTCCGCTGTCATGGTGTACCCCTGGTCACCATCAGCCGTGGCCGTCTGGTCTATGAAAATGGCATGTTCACGTGTGCTGAGGGCTCTGGGAAGTTTTGCCCCCTGAGGACCTTCCCAGATTACCTCTACAAGAAGATGGTTCAGAGGGAAAAGGTACCAGACAGAGCTTTCTTTCCTTCTTCCTTCCTTTACTCCTTCCTTATTTCTTTCTTTCTTTCTTTCCTTTTTCCCTTCTTCTTTGCTTTCTTTCTTTCCTTATTACCTTCTTGTGATTCCTTCTTAAGTGTCCCTCTTTAGTTTCCTTGTTTCATTCTCTTGTTTCCTTCCTTTTATTCCCTTCTTTTGTTTCCTTGGTTCCTTCTTTTTTTTCATTCCTTTCTTACTTCGTTCCCCTCTCTTTCCTTCCTTCTTTTCTTATTTCCTTCTTTTGATTCCTTCTCAATCGTCCGTAGAATAATTTAACTTTGATGAGCCTGATCTGCGAAAGATCAGGAAAGAATTACGCAATGCACACTAAAGGAAATAAGGATGCGTGTCGGTCCACATGTGCTAGACAAGCAAAGTGGGTGCTCGTTTCGTACGGCATTCGCACATTCTTGATCCTGTTCTCACAAAGTGGTCGAACACATGGTATTCTTTTTTTAACTTGCAACCGCAAATAAATTTGACCCTGACGTGATTTGAACACGCAACCTTCTGATCTGGAGTCAGACGCGCTACCGTTGCGCCACAGAGTCAGCCCTAAGTAGTGGGAATAATATTAGCATAAAGTAACAGTATCTCTATTTGAGAAGGCTATACTGGTCTCACCCCTGCAGTTACTAATGCTATTCCTGCTGCTACTTCACTAGTTTACTCCAAGAAATAGTTTTCTTCTAACGTTTACAAGTTGTTACACCACTATTTCAAAAAGTGTTTTTTTTTTCAAGTGTTCATTTATTTGTATGTGTAATATATATGTGTATGTGTGTTGCCATGTGACCTACCAGTGCCAGGCTGTGAAAGCTGTTGAGCGGGAGCCCTACACAGGGGATGTGGTTCCGGTGCTCAACTCAGGAAAGAGGGACTTTGGGGTTTCAGATCTGGACACTCCGACACGTCCCTGCACCCGGCACGGGGGCGTGAGGGACCTCCAAGAGTCCAGCTTCAGCCTGTCTGGTGAGAATCAACAGATCTATTCAGATCTTAGTGAACATTTCTATTTCTCTTTCATATGATGATGAGTACATTGAGAAATGCTGTATTTTGTCACTGATTTTCAAACCTTTAAAAAATATACTACTTGACCTGATGAGGGTGCTATAATTAAAGAAATTTGGAGGGACAGTGTTTTTTTTTTTTTTTATAGCACTTTTCAAAAGAAAACCAAGGTATATAGAAGGCTTACGCATCCTTTATTTCATTTATATTCTTCACATTTGTATATATATTCAGACCTAGAAGGTGTCTAATACATTTTTAAAAGTTTTTTTTTATTACAAAGATTTGCATGCAACAAAGGTCTGTGGTCGGACTCAAACTATTTATGTTCAGTATCCTAACCTCTAGGCCACCAGGGCAGCCCCCTAGCAAACATTTAGGCATATGAGGAATAGTTACTCTACAATATGTTAGTGCCTGGGAATTCCTTTTGTCTTGGAAGTTGACAGTTTTCTGTGTTTGAGTATAACCATTATTCAGGCAACAGAAGGCCAGATTCTGTGCCATAAATGTATACTTTACATCCAAATACTTGCCATTAATCATAAATGGTTGGAGCAGCATTTTAAATGGAATAAGAAGAATTGATCTTTCAAAGTATACTGCATTGCTTAAATCCACCTAGACCTTAACATAAGCTATTTAGATAACCCTAGAAAATATGATTGAGCTGCACCTAAACTCTACGAGGAAATAGTAGTTCCTTGTGTTTCACTGCTGACCCTGTGCACATGATCACATTCCCTGCTGCTCCAGGTGCCCAGATCGATGACAAGATTCCAAAGAGATCCTCGGCCAGGATCCTCGCTCCTCCTGGAGGGAGATCCAGCGGGATCTGGTAACCAATCAGACGGCCATCACGTGAAGCGGAAGAATGACACCGGAGGGAAACATATGGCCAAGCAAGATGACTTGTTTTTCTTTCTGGAAGCTTAGAATATGTGTGGGCTAATGGAGTCTAGTTTTTATTTTGAACTCAGCACAGTTACATAGGACTGTAAAACGTTAAACTGTATGACATTTGCCGTAATAATATTGGAATATGGATCAAGGAAAACAATTGCTAAGTGGTTATAGCTGTCAAATTTCTGCCATATGTTAACCAAGCAGCAAAAAAAAGATGAGTTGCCAATAATTACTTTGGCTGTTGGCTCACGTTAGGGGAAATATCTTACTAATAGTTTTAGTGATATCAAGGTGAGTCATGGTTTTTATGATGCGATTGTGTTACCTCACTGTAAAATACGATTTTGCACTTGTATCATGTACTATTTAGATGCCTTTTTACATGATTTAATGTCACAAATATCACAAATGTCTTTTTACTGCGAGCCATGGTGAATGAAATGTAACAGATTATTACAAGGGTATCGGCATGACATGACTATGTCAGTTATGAAAAATGTAGTTGACCAATTGATGAAAAATATCATAATGCAAGCTAACCTTTTATATGCATTTGTTTATTTATTTTTTTTATATTGCATTATTTGTGCTATCTTCCGTCGATGCTACTGTGTTAGAATTATTTCCTAAGTAAAAATGAGGACTTTGTTCAGTAGTTCATCATTGTCAGATTAGCATTTCAGATCATGTTTACAGCCTTATAGCAGAATAAACTTCTGTTCCACCCCCACCAAATGTGAATGAACCTATGCTGTGTGTACTGTGCATGGTAGCATAGTTAGAACTACTGTAATAAGCACTAATGTTGCTCATGTTACGCAGCATTCTTTGTGATCGTATCCATTTTCCACAGAGAGCAAAAAGTCTCACCCAAACTGCCTTTTTCTCACCTGAGACACACACACCGCCGGCACGGATCATAACACTTTGATCGCTGTCGTTTCTTTTAGAGTCTGCACTATTTACTGGTCTGAAAGGGAACGTTCCTCTGACTGACCCTTCCGATGTAACACAGCACTGTGAAGCATATAGGGAAGGAGAAGTGATCCTTCTCAGCATTCACAGAGTTGAAGTTTAACAGCAGATATGTTAGTCCATTAATGCCATTTCTTCGGGGGATCAAACGCCTTCACATTGTACGCCACTGAAAGCTCAGCATCATAACTGGAAGGCATGCTTGTTTAGCAGCTACAGAAAAGCACTGACACTACTACTGTATTTCTATTGTTTGTTTTTAGTTTGAGTTGTTCTTGTGAATAATTGTCTTAGTAATTGATTTTGTTGTGTTTTTGTTGAAACTGCAGTGTAAGCAGGGGTGCACACAAGATACAGTAAAAGTCCTACATCATTTTTTGTTTGGGTTTTTTTTGGGGACAGATTTCACTTTCAGAAGCTCCAGTGAATCTTGTTGTGTCTTCCCGCTCCCACACGTACACTGGTGCTGAACAATGTGACGTCACATTGAATTCCTTTTATCTCTTATTTCTTCTTGCAGCTCTTTATCACATGATTTGAGTGCAAATAAACCACAATGAAATCTCCCACTGAATCCTGTGTTTTTTGCTGACCCCTGGTAAAGAGTATTACTCAAATACTGCACTTTAATTTAAAACTTCAATTTTAATGCTACTTTGTACTTCTATTTCACTACATTTCAGAGATAAATATTGTACTTTTTACTCCACTACATCTATTTGACAGCTATAACCTGTGGTTTCCGATCATTTTTGGCTTTTGACCTCTGACAAAAAAGCAGTGTCTCGTTTGGGTCCTACTTCCTCCGATGTAAGTTGTATGTAAATAACTGTGTAAGGGCCACAGAGTTAAATCTATTAGATATATCACCAACAAAAGAAAATACGAAAAAAATCTACACAACTTTGTGTAGCAGACAGTGCCTTCTTTTTCCTTTTTCCCTTAGGAGGGGGGCCCCGGACTAAACTATTGATATATCACTCACAGGAGACTTTGTTTTGCAGAACAAGCATTTTTACTTTAATACTTTAAGTCCATTTTACTAATAATACTTCTGTTAACTATCCTATTCTATTCAGCCCTAACTGTTGTATTAGCACTTTTACTGAATTAAAGGATCTGAATTCTTCTTCCACCACTGTTGCTGACATTTTTATTTATTTTTTATCCAGCAGCAGATAAAACATTAACATAAGGCATTTTTGTGTTGCCTGTCCTCAGTAAAACCTCAGTGACCAGCAGGCCTTAAATCCAACCAGACACATCATGTGTCTCTTAGCTGTAACAGGCCAAAGTCCTATTTATAATAAACCTTTAACAGCATGGAGTCAGGCGCATGCGCGGTTGGACCTGGATTGTTGCAGCCCCAGACAGGGCGGCCCGTTACCAGGCACTGCACCGCGTAGGGTCTGACAACGACTACGGCAACGGGCATTGACATAAGGAATACAGCCAGCGTGATAACAACACGGGCACTCCTGAATACAGTGAGTATCAACGCGCGAAAGAATCCTTTGACCCACTCTCGCATTCTTGTGTCTTTTATTTTGTGCGTGGTGTTTGCGGGGGAGCGCGTGTTTTATTCCCATGCAGAGAGGAGGATATATTCCCCGTGCACTGTCAGTCCTGAGCTATTCGGGGAGGCCTGTAGAGGGGGCCGCTAGGAGAGCAGCACCAGCGTTGCGGGGTTTTTTTAACCGAAAGGCACCCAGCAAACGGGCACATTTATTGTTCTCAGCTCGGGCTTGAAATGTCAGACCCCCGCCCATTTGTTCTTGTTGGACTTCGGGGTTTTGCACCCACGATTTTGCTGCAGTCAGTTACGGAGCTTTCTAGAAGGCCCTAGCAGGTTTTTAGAGAATAGACTTCCCTTTCGTGCGATAGGCTATACAATAATCCATATTAAATAGAAATGACACCTACTTCAAAGTATATGCGCTCGTAAATGTAGCTGAGGCTGCGTGGTTTTGTCCTAAACGCTTTTATTGTTGGTTATATGGTTGTAGTTTATATTATCATCTAATTGTAAGATAGCCCCATGGGAGACTGCAGCACGCTGCTGAAGGTGCAATAACAATATTATTCTCCAGAAATCACTGCTTACACTGCCGGTATTAAGCGTGATACTGTTGATTTTGAGTGTGGAATTTGGTGACATACTGTAATTTATATTTCAGGCTGTCACCTGCAGAGACAGTGTGACCTTATGCCCATCATTTTACAGTTTATGACTTGCTAGTGTTAATGTGCATTTTTACTGCAGGGTATGTCAAGGTGTCACAGGCCCATTCTGACACGACACCACTGGAAGGTATTAGCAGGCGAGCAAAGTGAGCACAGAGAAGGCTGGAGCTGCCAGATGTATAAAGCTGCTCACAAACATCAGGGTATTTCTGTTTAATCTAGGGAGGATTATGCTCACAACACATCTGTAGATTAAAATTTGAAATTAAAGATGCTTCTCAGCGACTGTGTTTACAGTTAAAAATCAAGTGTATTTCCCATAGGGCCAATATCACCAGTGTCAGAGGGTTTAACCGGCCCACAACTGCCACAACTAGCCCTCAACACCTTGGGACATAAGGAAAGTAAATTTCCTTATGTCCCCCCCCCTCCCACTGAACAGTTTATACAGATTACAGTCGGGTCTAATACTACAGTAGAACATCCTACATCAGGAATCCAGGACAAATACATTAAAATAAGTCCAGTGAAGTAGGTCCTTGAAAAAGTCTAGAGCTGAAACAATTAATTTAATCAGCAACTATTCTGATAATCAATGAATTATGAATTATTTAGGTCATTTGTAGAAGTAAAAAATATCAAGCATCACTTGTATCGGCTTCTCTGTGTGAGGATCTGTTTTTCTGTCTTACATGATAGTACATCGAGAAACAATTCTATGAAGACATTTAGGAAACTTTAGGGAATTGTAACAGCCATTTTTCAGTATTTTCTGACATTTTATAGACAAAAATGATTAATGAAGAAAGTAATGGGCAGAATAATCAATAACGAAAATAATCCGCAGTTGCAACCTAAATACGTATATCAGTTCTGCATCCTTCGAAGTCCAAGATGTCTGGTAGGTTGAGTAAAAGTAAGGGGAGGATCAGATGTGGTTTGGACTTGGTGGGCAGCGTGGTTCAGTAAAGGGTGGGGTATCTTGGAAGATCTGTAGAGGCCAATCAAAGACAGATGAAATACTCAGTTTTATTAACTAACTTTCAGCCAAACAAAAAACCATTCCACCTGACTGACCATTTCTCTCTTCTTATGTGGTTTGTTTCAGGTAGGGGATGGCAGTTAATGTGTACGCCACATCTGTGTCCATTGACAACCTCAGCCGACATGACATGCTGGCATGGGTCAACGATTCTCTGCACCTCACCTACACCAAGATCGAACAGCTCTGTTCAGGTAGGGCTTAAGTTCCAATCAAATACTGCTGAAAAAAATAAATAAAATCACAACAAGACAACAAAAACTAATCTGTATGTCTTTGTGTTCTACAGGAGCGGCATATTGCCAGTTCATGGACATGTTGTTCCCAGGTTGTATCCTTCTGAAGAAGGTCAAATTTCAAGCCAAGCTGGAACATGAATCTATACACAACTTCAAAGTGCTTCAGGCAGCTTTTAAAAGGATGAGTGTTGACAAAGTCAGAATGCTTTTATCATATTATCATGTATTCCACTATATTTTTAAAATCATATTTAAGATAAGTTGTTGTTTTCACATATAACAGCAGCATAACATGCATGTTATGTCGCATGGAGCTATTCAAGCATTCCCTGTTTTAATCCTCCAGATAATTCCTGTGGAAAAGCTTGTAAAAGGGAAGTTCCAGGACAACTTTGAATTTGTGCAGTGGTTCAAGAAGTTCTTTGACGCCAACTATGACGGGAAGGAGTATGACCCTTTACTATCCAGACAGGGGCAGGACGTGGCCCCTGCCCCCAATCCAGGTGATCACTTTATCCACAAACCAAAGAGAACCCCAGGTAAACCAAACAGTTTTGGCTTTGCTGCACGGTCTTGCCGAGCTTTGGATGGCTCAAAAAGCGCTCCCTGGAAGCAAGTGGTGTGAGCAGCACGATTCACAGACTGACCGCTGTCTTCTTAGATCCATCTCACTGCCCAGCATTCACGAGCAACATGACACCGTGTAGTAGGGTTGGGCATCGTTTGGAGTCTAACAATTCTGATTCCAATTCAGATTCTTCCTTTCGATTCCGGTTCTTATCAATTCTCCATTCAGATTCTTTGAGAGGTGGAGTTGAAACGGGTCACGTGCCTATTTTCACAAATAAGAGGAACGTTTTATTTTGATTCAATGGTGGTTTGCAGTTTTACAGGGCTTTTACAACGTAAAATAAAGCCACACTACAGCGCTGCTTACTGTGCTCCAAGGCTGCAACACAACAAGCGCCTGGCTGCTTTGGAAACCAAAACTTGCGCGTATTAAATTGGGAAGCGATGATCGGATTTGAAACTAAATCCTCTAAACGATTCCAAACGATTCCAATAAAGAAACAATTCTACTGGAATCGTTTCTTGATGCCCAATCCTACCGTGTAGGTATGGCAGAGTCACTGGTGGGATTGTAGTAATCACCACAGTGATTGGTGGGACGCAGCATTTAGTGGGGATGAAAATCCACAACATGCAACCACCAATTGTAACTCGCCTTCCCAATTCTAATTGATCATGATCAGTGATGCCAGAAGACCCACAAAAATATCCTATCCAAAATGTCCTGCATCAAGCAGCTGATGCAACTCGATCTCTGATAAAACTGATAAACGCAAGTTTGTTTCATTTTACTAACAAGAGTAACATCGGCCTGACCAGCCTTGCTATGTCTCTGTGAAAGCTTTTTGCTTGAAAATAATGGCGAACAATCTAATTTGATTTGTAGTGTGTCATAGACCTGCTTTGTGGCTTTGTCACTGGGAAGAAGCAGTGTGGTTGTAAACGGGCAGAATGACCATTTATTTTTCAAAACTTTGATAATGCGTGTTGCCGTGTTCTGACTTTGAGTTTAACACCTCTCCTGAAGCACTTATAGAGGTTTGGCAGGATGCAGGGTTTTTCCTGTTTTATCCATTTTGTCTCAAATAAATGTGACATTTCAACCATTTTAAATGATTTAATATGATTACATTTATAATTTGGCTTTTTAAAATCTGGCTATCCAAATTTTATATCAGTTCTGTTGTAAAACAATTTGAAATCATTTAAAAAAAATGGCATATCAAAGGCACAACATGATGCTATAAGCTGATAACATCAGCTCTCTATAATGTGCTATATCCATCGCCACAACTGCTACAAAGCCAACATCAATGCAGTCAATTAATTTTTTTATTCAAATGACAAACATCTCTGACCACTCCAGGACCACAGAGGACATCTCCAACAGTTCCCAAAAACATGCCAACACCACAGCGCGTCCAACACAACACTCCAGCTCTGAGGAAGAATCAATCTTTGTCTAGAAACGGGGGCAGTGATGCTGAGATCATGGAGCTAAATCAACAGGTAGACAACAGTACTCTTAAACCATGTCATCGATCTACCCTATCTATATACCCCTTCTCAGTCTCATGTCTAAGTCTACTTAAATCAATTGATTTATTGCATTAATGGCAATAACTTTTTTCACAGAAGACATTTTGAGCTGTTACAGTAGGAAAAGCACAGGTGTAAATGTTAGTAACACCTGTGCTTTTCATTAATGACAGTCACAATGTCTGCTATGAAAAGAAAAGTGCCAAAATAGTGCCACTTAAACAGGTTTATTTTTTATTTGCTGCTATTTTTCTTTCCTTTCTAAGTGTATGGAGTTGAAGTTGACTGTAGACGGACTAGAGAAGGAGAGAGACTTCTACTTCAGCAAACTACGAGACATTGAGCTGATCTGCCAGGAACACGAGAGTGAAAACAATCCCATCCTCAGCAGGATAATCGACATTCTTTACGCAACAGAGGTACCTATCCTTTATCAGCAACAAATCCAGGCTGCACTGCACCATTTCCATCTGCATGCTCTTTACTCAGTGAGTTACTATAGAGAGCCAGAGGGAAACCTTCAGAGTTCTATTCCAGAAATAAGTACACCTCACATAACACCTTATTGACATTTGTAATGAAGTAAACATAACCATAGTCAACAGTATGTCATGTGGCTCACTCCATATATTCAATTAATATTGGTCATTTAAAAAAACCTAATAGCGTTTATGCTAATACCGATAATCTAATACTGTTATTTATTCAATATTTTTGTTTTTAGACACCTTAAACACTGACTGACTGACTGACTGACTGACATGTCTGTAATAACAGCAGGACCACACAGGGCCCATTCAATCCAATGAGAGTTGATCAATGGCCGCATGCAAATGGCTTTACAGCCCAGCTCCGTTCCTTGGGGGCTTGAGCTGGACAGAAAGGACCGAACAGTAGAAGGTTTTAGACAGCAGAGATTATATTAGAACAAATTACTTGGAACAGAGTGTTGGTGGGTATCATAAATATGGACGAAACCAAGTTATGATGACAGAAGTACGCGGGTACATTTTTATGGCAACTGTACTTTTTTTAAATATGCAAACAATGTCGTTGTAAAGGTTTCCACTTTAAACAGAGAGGACTGTTATTGGATGACAATTGTCCTAAGTATATGGACAGTAAACTCCAGGAACAAGTTTATTTTTTCAGAAAGAGTATAATGAGTTACAGAAGTTAGAAATTGCGCTCTCTATGTAGAGGCCATTGTTTATCTGTTTGTATGTCGTCTTTGATCAGGATTTTTTTTTTTATAGTAACAGAAAAGAAAAGAAAGCAGAAAACCTGAATGATAACTTTTTCTCCCCGTTTCTCAGGATGGCTTTGCACCTCCGGAGGATGAGGACCTCGATGAACAAGCTCACCTGGACCAGGATGAATACTGAGCCCTTCATTTCCCTCCCCCCTAACATCCCCATCTTCCCTTTCCTTTCCTTTTTGCCCTCATTTGTTTTCTAGTCTCTCTGCACGCTCTCTTTAAATACTCACCATTATCCTTACTCCGTCTTTCTCATCTTCTTTCTCATATGTATATCTGTTCTTAACCTCCCCCTCCTCCACCCTCTGGCCATCTACACAGTATACACAACTACTCTGCATCGACATCTGCTGCTCCTCCCTCCACTTACACAGTAACAATAGCAGTAATGTATGGCATATTCCAGTTATTTCAGCATGAGTAACACAGAAAATCGAGCCGAGCTTGGCAAGGAGGTTGTTATGGCAAACAGTGAATTTTAAGTCTGTAAATATTGCCGACCTTGTGATTTCTGAGAGAACAATGTCTTTGCTCATTATGGAGTTATTTATTTGACTTTGGTGCGCTGTGATACTTATTAGAGCACAGAACAACACTGCTCCAATGTGCCACCAGGACACTCCCAGGGCCACTAAAACTGTAACAAAAGTGACTTTTTAATAACAGTTTCTTATTTATTTAACTTATATTTAATTTAGATGAACTTTCTGTAGCAAAATTGGTGCAAAACCTGCTGTACATGAATTGAAAGCTGAGGCCATGCGTGTTATGTGTTGTTCAGTTATGGTTTGTGCTTGAGTCAGCATCAAGCCTTTAGTTTCTGTTCTGGTGTGTTCATGGCATGTAGAAACGCTGAAGGAAATCCTTTGGTGTAATGACTCAAGGCGTATGATCAGTGCTCTGCAATTATGTATTATTGATCAGCAACATATCTGAGCATGAGAATGTTACACATTGACTGTGAATGAGTGCTATTTTGTATATGTATTTTGTGTGGAGATTTTGTCTGATGTCGCACGATCCAGGTTAATTACCATTGTATCTTTTGGACAGACATGCAGAAGCCTATGAGTTTGAAATTTTGAGGTGGAAAGCCACCTGCAGACTGGCAACATGGTTATAGATTGTAGCAGTGCTAATGTTTTAATTTAAAATATAAGGGAGCCTGACACTGGAATAATACAGAAGATTTTTACATGTCAGGTTTTGTCATGTTTATCCTGCTAATCATACTGTGTACACTTTTCATTTGCTGTTAAGGGTTGCCTAGGGTAAATGAGTTAAAGTTTGTAAGAAAATCAGTATTAAAAAATCAGTGACCAGTTGACTGGTCATCATAAGCATCCAGTTAAACAAAGGAAGTCTCCTTGTCCCTTCCCAGCTTTTTTTATTTGCAAACTGGCTGTCCTCTGCTCTGAAACTTGCATTCATTGACCATGTAAACATCTACAGAACACTCATCTTTTGAGTTTTGAATAAATAAAAAGTTGTGAAATGAATGGTGCTGGTTTATTTTGAGTGAGAATGGATTTGTATTGCGAGCTCACATGGGCCACATGTTCACAATAAACCCTACAAGTAAAGGGTTAACGTTCATGTGGTCCACCGTTAACACGTTAACATTGGTGAGAGATTATGAGCCTGGCACCTCTTTTGGTGTGCAAGTCAGAGTTTTAATGTGCATGTTAACACTGCGAAGTAAAGGGTTCACATCACATCTTTTCATTATTTAAGTTCGATACAGTCAAATAAGGAGGAAGGGAGCCTATCTTTTTGCCCCCTCGGGAAAATATAGAATAATGAAATAACAGATATATTTTTCCCTGTAACAATATTCAAGCGATATCCCTGTGAGTTATGGACGATTTTGAGTTAAATGTTCTTCAATTCACCCGCCGTGAGCTGGATTCGGACCTGCGATCTGCCGGACGCGATATTAAGAATCCCACTATGGCCACGCCAAGACCTAGCCTCGTGAGACCGTCCCGATCTCGCGAGCTCCAGTTTTCCACTCGCAGATCAGTCTGGCATCTTGAGGCAGAGAAAATTTGAAGCCGTTAGCCAAACGACCGGGCCAATCAGCGTTGGTTTTGAGGTGGGTTAGGTGGTGATAGACCGATGGTTTATCCAATCGGCTAACCAGTATTTTCAGACAGTGGTAGCCCTAATTCTGTTAGCCGCTCGCTAATGCTTTTTTTCTCTTGGATCCTTCTTTTGGAATATGGTCCGTGAACCTGAAATGGTGCCTTTCATTCCTAAATTCTCGTTACACAAACGGCAAATCTCCTTTACCGACATGTTGCTTGCATGCTGAGCTAACGAGCTATGCTTTGCCTGCAGCAGCAGGGGCGGGCTTGTTGTTGTATTTTCATACGCTTCGTGGATCTGATTGGTTGATTTGGCCCATCTATCACCAACATAGGTGATAAACAGATGGTTCATCCAATCAGCTAACCAGTATTTCCGCCCCTTCCCAAAAGTTCTCCAACGGAAAGTTCCCAGATGGATATGCCGAGCAAATGCGAAGCAATCCATCTGATGGAGTCAGGTTAGCTGAACCCTGCTGCTTCCTGCTGAACCGTGCAGCTTCCCGCTACATCCAGTCACTGTTCCATTATTAATGTGACTATTATCGCCACTGTTCATCACACCCCCAACCGGCCCGTCAGACACCGCCTACCAAGAGCCTGGGTCTGTCCGAGGTTTCTTCCCAAGAGGGAGTTTTTCCTCGCCACTGTCGCACTGCTTGCTCTTGAGGGAATTACTGTACTTGTTGGAATTGTTGGGGCTTTGTAAATTATAGTGTGGTCTAGACCTACTCTATCTAGAAATTGTCTCGAGATAACCTATGTTATGATTTGATACTATAAATAAAATTGAATTGAATTGAAAAATTATTCAAGTAAAAACAGTCTCTGCTTGTCCTGTGCGAATGCGCCACACGAAACTCAGATGTGAGGCGGTAATTTCTAAGTCCCAAAAGTATTCTAATCCCGTGCGAATATAGGGTTTAATATGACTTTGCACCATAGCATTAGCTATATCAGGCTTTGATTTTAAGCTAGCATTAGCTACCGTTACATGAAATGGTAGTGTTAGCTTGCGGGTTAGGGAGGCATACGCATCGATTAGCAATAACACCACATATGGTTAAAAATAGATCACCGGCGAGACCGTTATGCATACCTACTGTATACGACTGTAACGTTAAATATATATTTGAATCCGTTTACGGTCTGCATAATGTTAGCCCGCTAGCTTGGTTAGCAAGGTGCAATCTAGCTAGCAAACTGATATTAATTGGGATGCTAACGTTGGCTAACGAAAAACAGTATTTAAAAAAAATAAACGTTACTTACCAGAAAAACTGAACTGCCGACTCCTTTGAGTGTCTTGTCGTCCAACCGAACGCTGAACAAGATATTATTAGGCGACTAAAGTGTCACAGTCACTACGAAGAAAGCTGGTCAAACTCCAAAATGAAGTTGACGTGCCTTGGATAAGCTTTGCTAAACCTCTTGTCATGATTGACAGGCCGCGAACTGTCAATCACATCATAGCCACGCCCTAAAACACCCTCTGCTTTATCGCCGATTTTAAAATCAACGAGACCATAATTCAAAAAATGAATATCATTCTGTGTTGCAGAAGACTTAAAACTAGCGATTGAGACCATAAACTCATTATGAAGAGGTTTACTGAGGTAATAAATCAAGTGAGAAGTGGGTCACTTTCTCATAGACTTCTACAGAAACCGACCTCCTTTTGCAACCGCACGTGTCGCCCCCTGCTGGAATTCAGATAGAATGCACATTTAAGGTACTTCCGCATTTGCAGCACTTTGCAAAACCGGATGGGCTGTCCACTAATAATATACAGTCTATGTTAATACAGCTCCATTGAGTAAGGCCTCACGAAGAATACAGGATTCCCATGGTAAATTAGCTCAGTAAGGTAGCCGGTGGCTACAAGTTTTAGATAACGTTAGCAGCTAGTTAGCTAGCTAGTAACTTAACACAACAAAACAACAAATGTCTATTAACCATGCTTGCATTGTAGATCACAGATAATATATATATATATATATATATATATATATATATATATATATATATATATATATATATATATATATATATATATATATATATATATATACACACACACACATACATACATACATACATGATCAATACTTACACTTTATTAATCTTGTAGGAATCCCCTGTGGAGTGGCTTGTGTGTCCTCCAGACCAGACTCTTGAGTCTCTAACGTTAGTTTACCTGCACTGAGGCTGAGCTGTTACTCAAACTTTCCCTTAACACTCATTAGCCAATGGGGACGCACCCCTGTAAGACCCGCCCACACGAGATATTTGTGTCAGAATCGCAAGCAAAAACTCAGGGAGCGCAAAGGAGAAAGGTGGGAGCATGACTGCAAACGTGATGGAGAGAACAAAAGACTGATCATAGAGAAAGAAGCAGAGGGAACTGTAAATAAAAGGACATAATATCAAACAAATAAAAGACCAATAGTTTACAACTACACAAATGTTTTGTTTTGCAAGTTTTAAGTTTTACCTTTGAGGTGACAATTTTTTTGCTTGAGTTAGTGTGTTTTGTTTGATACTTGAGAAGTTTTGCTTGGGATTAAAATCACAAAACTAATCCCATATTGGCGTGGCCATAGTGGGGTTCTTAATTTCCTAATTTCGCCTGCCGGACAAAGTAAACCTTCTAAATTTAAATCCTTGGGTTAAAGCTTTGACGCCCCCTAGCGATCAGAAATCCCATAGTTATTTAACGTCATTGTATTGATTAATACTTATTATTTTGTGTTTATTAAGAAGAACATTGCTTGATTGGCTCATGTGGGCTTACTTTAGCGACGTTGACAGGATACATTAGCGCTGAACAATGTTGCAATAATATCAGGTCAGCTCCAATTATTTATCTGACGCTACCTCTTCCTTAGTCAGTACGGGGGATTAGCTCAAATGGTAGAGCGCTCGCTTAGCATGCGAGAGGTAGCGGGATCGATGCCCGCATCCTCCACAACAGTTTTTTCCCTGCTCGACAACTAACTTATCATTTAACATTACACTTTCAAACCCTTGACGTTTCGCCGGTGTAACGATGAAGGGGTACCTTGAGAAAACTATCCTTCTGCGATAACGACCTAACGCTAGGTAGAAGGTATCCAGTAGAAACTAGTCGTTTGTCATGCTAGCTCGTTCAAAGTTTGTAGTTCTGACCAATGTCAATGACAAGGAAAACACGTTTATTAAGGAGAATAAAATGTCTACGGTGCATCACTGAGTTTAAATACAAAAATATCAAGCGTATCAATCAGTACTATAACGTCTTGCTACAGTTGTCCCACGCTACCTATAAATGTCAAAAGCTTAACTCCTTTTGCATTGGTTTTTACCTTCAGTCAATGTATCTTTTTCACGGCAGACATTTTGGCTTGTCATAGTAGGAAAAGCACAGCTCAAATTGATAACGATGGCTCAATTCCATCAAGTGTCCCAGTAAGCTATTTCAGTGAGTCAGCATGCACAATACCAGGGCCTCTCCTAAGTGGAATGCAGCCATCATTAATGGGTTGGAATACACCTGTACTGTTCCTACTATGACATGTCAGAACATGTCTGCCGTGAAAAAGGTCTATACTCCAACGGGAGCGTCACCGTCCTTGAAAATTGAGAGTGCATAATATGCTAAATGTGGCTGAGCTGGTTAAATATGAGAATTAACCAGTAGTCTGTCGGTTCTATTGCAGACCAGCAGATGGCAGCACATCAGCATACATTATGTGTTCGGGGGCTGCTATGAGAGGGCCAGTGAAAGTTACACGGTTTCAGAGACTAGGAAGTCATTCGAACGCTGTGCTTGGAGGAAGGTCTGTTAATGCGAGACTATTCGAACGTAACATAGCACAAATCCCCAAAAGACATTTGTATTCAACAATATTTGATTAATCCCTGTTTTCACGCACATTTTAATTTTTGAAATAATTGCTAGAGCCCACGTTATATTTCAAAGTTTGGCATCTTACCTGTAGCTTCATTGCCGTCCCAATTTCTGCCAAATGAATCGCCTGGCAACCGCAGAAGGAAACTGAAAATGTTATCCCGCCGCCGTACTTTTTTACCCAAGCTAGCGGTGTTTCCAATGATAACGTTTTACCATGCTAAACATGTATTTCCAGAGAATAAACTAAACTGTAAACCAGTGAAACTAACTTTACCTTGCGTCCTGTTCTTAATATTATGTAGCAGGTCAGACTCGGCTTTACATGATGAATTTGAGATGACAGCTCGTTTTCGACCAAGCCATCGCTAGGAGGCGTCCTTTTATTATGACGAATCATTGGGGGCATTCGATTTCACGTCATCAATTTTCACTTTGGATATATCCAGAGTGATAGAGAAATGGCTCTGGATATATCTAGTCATATCCATTGACATATGGTCATATCGCAAGCAAAATTGATAAAAAAAAAAAAGAGTATATTATCCATCTCAGTGAATGTTCATGTAGTTTGCTTGCTAAAATGCTGGAGACACCAGGGTCGTAACCCACGCTTGCCAGGTACGTTTTATTTCCGTTTTCGTTTTATTTTCACAAAAATGATATTGTTTGGTCACTTTAAGAAGAGTGACCATTTTTTGAATTTGCAATAACTTTGGAAGGAAACTTGTGTTGAAGCCCCTAACACATGAAAGCTGCTGCCACTGAGCAACACTGGAGAGCTTTAACAGCCATGTATGTGATCAGATGACCGGACAGATTATGCAAGATTATAAACTTTTGTAGTTGTTACTTTATTCACAAATTCAAAAGTCAGACAAATACTGCACACTGTTGACAAACTGTTAAGTTCAAAATAAATCAGCACAAAGGTGACAGTCTTACCCTGCAACAGCAGCAACCACAACAACCAAAAAGAACAACATCAACAACAATAATAATAATGATGATATTTTAAGCAAGATAAAACTAACCGTCATTGTGAAATAATAACACATTTGCACCACTACATTGCAGCAATGGATTTTAGCAATTACATGTCAATATAAGAATAGGCTTGCTTTATTGCGTACCGTAGGCATTCTAATGCTTGTAATCTACAACTTTATGGTGTCTTTGGTCAAATGGCAAAAAACGTTTTCAAAAACACAAGGGCAACATACATGTGAAATAATTTCTTTGTGTGTGTGAAATAGTCAAATCCAGCAGATAGCTCAAGCTCCCAGCATTTTCTTCACCATGTAACCAGGCATGTTGTAGAGGAAAAGAGCCACGATGGCCAGCAGCAGGAGAGCACTGACAATCTTGATGGTCAGCCACCTGTACTGGTCACATATCAGGTGTTTCGCAGCCTTGAAAGGAATAAGGAACCAGAGAAGGGCGATATCTGGACGGCTGGTGGAGCAGAGACAAACAGTGTGTTAGAAATGTGACAATCTATATTCAAAAATCCATTGGTTCCAAATACACTGTATTTATCATAAGTGGTGCAGTAACAAAGTACTGATACAACCCAGGGCAGATACAAACCAGTAATGGTAGCCAGGTTGTAGTTGTAGTCAGGTAGCAACCTTATTGAGAAATTGGCAACCAATTCTTGGCCTGTTGATGCCATCAGTGGCAACCACTTTTTAACATATAAAAAATAAGGACAGCAAACAGTACAACATACACCTCAAAATAACAATTTTTTGAAAATATTTGTTGCATTTGTTATATTTATTTATTGCTTGCTGTTACAGTCCAGACAACGCTGCATGTGACAGTGCTGCACGTGTTGGTGCGTTTACACATATGCACACAGACATAGAGACAATGGTGAAGTGTGAAGTTGAATGAAGTTGTTTGACTGTAGGGTGAAAAGATCGACTAACCCGGCAACATCACAAATACATATGCAAATTGATTCAACTGACCGGGAACCAGATGAACCTGAATGGAAAACAAAAATGGAATTTGTGAAGTCTTGGGAGACAAAGTAGCCTATCTGGCATCTTTGAGCTGGACGCAAAATTATACTGCAAAGCATGTACAGCATACACCTCGGTGAGTGACACATCAAGTTGACTAGTTCAGGGTGGCACATCCTACAGAACCACAGGGGTAGACACACTGGAGCTCGGAGCAACACAAGCAGGCAGCTCAACGATATAATGAGGTGGCGGCTGCAAGAGCTGGCACACCTCATGACGGGCTCATGAACACTGCCATTCATAAGATGAATGCCGCCAACTGGGAGACACTACAAAAGAAAAATAATTTTGTTTTATGTATCTTAAATACTCAAAATATAAGGTGACTAAAAATGGCAACCATATTTACAGTTTCGGCAACCAAAGGCTGATGCCTCTTTTTAAAGTTACTGTTAAGCCCTTAACCTGATGTTATAATCACTTCCTGAAACCAGATTTGAAGAAAATAAATTCCTCCTCTTTCCTTATTGCAGTCAAGTAGTTTTTAACGAATTTGAAGTTTTTAAAAATATCTAACAGTAATATAGCTTACATTACTTTATTGATGAAATAATGTACTCCGCTAAAGTTGGAAAAGTAACCAGGGCCATAGTCTGGCATTGCCAGACCTTCCTCCACAACGCTGCAGGGAGGGTCTGGCTAGTCCACAAAGCATTCTGGGATATGGCGGGGAAAAAAGCTCTGGTTTATTGGAATTTCTTTGAACCAATCACAATCGTCATAGGCAGCGCTAAGTGCTGGACGGAGCCATGGTGCCGCTGCAAAATAGCCTCTGGAAGGAACTTGTTTTGGTGGAACGTGTATGTTCAAAAGTCGTTTTAGTCGTGCGAGAGAAAACTCAGACTGGACAGATAGTCTAGCTAGCTGTCTGGATTTACCCTGCAGAGATCTGAGGAACAGTTAACCATAGTCCTCAGAAATCCACCAGAGTTTAAAATTCCAACACAAAGAAAGCGGAAGGTAACGGACATCTGGCCGAAAAGAGGGATATCTGGCGAAATATCCGGCGGCACCGGAGCAATCCCGGATGTGGAACTTCGTGGATATCGACTACCAGGGCCATAATAGACTGTTGTAATGGTGTTGTGACTAAATGAAAACACGTTTTAGTTCTTTACCTTAGGATTCTAAAAGAGGGTCATCACTTTCAAGAGCACCATAAGCAAGGTATTGGTTGGGTGTGTTCATACTGAAATGGTTGCAATCATTTGACTTTGACAGTGATGTAACTCAGTAACTTAAGAGTTTTAGCTATTTAGTACTTTTATTTTGGAAGTTCAAACAATTAAATAAAGCTTGCTTCGACTTGATTCTATGTGCTGAAATGCATATGATAGACCAAGTCATTTGTTTAAGCTTACATTTACTGTAATTACCTTAATTTACTTATAATAATGGATGATGCAATAGCCCTCACTGTCCTTTAAGTTTCCGAATACATATACCACACAAACAAGGAAGCATTTACAAATGAGAGGACTACCAGAGTGATTGAGTGAGTGGTTCAGAGGTCATTTATGGACAAATTTGAAATATCATACATAGCTCACAAACAGGACATGACAAGACATTGTTTAAAGGAAGAAAATCTAAACTCTAATACAAGCCAACTCAAAGGTGAGCAATGGACATTGAATGAATTTATTGGGAATAAAGAAACCCCATTTTAAGAAACAAGAAAAACTGCAGTTATCACACCAACAGTAGCAATATGTTGAGATTTGTACACATTAGACTACATTAATAACCAACGATGGATGCACTCAAGATTTATTATTCGTACTGTTATCGTAATAGTGCTATTATTTTGTCAAATGGTAAATTGCAAAACGTTCACAAACAATTTAAAATATTACTGAATGCACACCCTTTGAAACAGTTATGTGCTACAGTTATCATGTGCTGGTTTGAACTCAGACCCCCATCATTTTCTTCACCATGTAACCAGGCATGCTGTAGAGGAAAAGAGCCAGCATGGCCAGCAGCAGGAGAGCACTGACAATCTTGAGGGTCAGCCCCAGGTACTGGTCACATATCAGGTTTTTCACAGCTTTGAAAGGGATGAGGAACCAGAGGAGGGCGATATCGGGACGGCTGGTGGAGCAAAAAAACATAAACAGAATTACAGAATGCCAAAGGCAGTCAACAATCTAAAATAAAAACACAGAAGAAAGTTTCTACAAAGCACTGTTATAACCTGAGGGAAGACCTACTTACCTCCACACAAGGGAAGAGATTCCTTTTGGTGTGGAAGTTAGATAAGGAGAGAACATCTGATAGCAGTGACCTGTGTTTGAGCTCTGTTATTACAGACTGTATGTAAAGGTCACTGTAGCTCCTCATTCTATATGTCCATACTGGTTATTAAGTCCACTAGTAAGTAATCACTACATTGTGACTCTGGAGGACAAAATCCAGTCCTCATATCATTCAAAATGCATTCTACTGTTCAGCTGAAGTGAATCTACCAAAGTACCAGTCTTTTTAGAACCTGAACATACTTCAACATTTAAGATCAGTTAGATCTTTCTCAGATCTTTTATTCTCATTTTCACACACTACTTGGAGGTAAGAAAATGTTTAGTTTTTTTCAACTTATTTCACAAATTCTGTCAAATTGTTTATGGTGCTGACCATGAAATGCAAATGTGAAAACCTAACCAGGACAGTGGTAAAAACTGCTCAAAGAAAGTCAACTCAAAAGTAAGAAATCCAACTCACCACAATGAAAAATTATGTTTAATTTCATATGCAGTGAACATTACTATGGCATTGGTTAAATCGATCATTTTCATGGAGCTGCAGTGTTCTTACCTTCATTATCTCTTGATCAAGTGAAATTCACTCTGAAATAACCAGGTTTAATTATCATAGATAAAGTTCTAACTTCCCCCAGTATTTGTTTATGTCTTCAATGCAAAAATCCTTTTAAGAAGCATGTACAGATAATTCTTTTCATTCTCGTATGATGTAAATATTACAGCTTGAAATATATATTCTACTTCAAATCTTTTACTTTAAATAAGCACCTTTAACTATAGAAAATTAAATGTGTTGATCAACTAAGCCGCATCAAATCTTTACTACCACTTTGCACTGAACTGAATTGGTGCATTGAAAGCTTTATATGCATATAAATATGTAATAAAATCACAAACAAGTGGCAAGGTTTTTTTTTTGTGTCACATTTTATGTGGAGACACCAACACTGACACTCAGCTCACTGATTTTCAGGTGACAAAAACTGTTAACAAGTGGTCTATTCACATTGAGTATCTTAAATGATCTACTTTTTGTCACCTGATAGCTGAGAGTCAATATAGGAATATCCAAATCAATAGAATACATCCTAATATTAAGGAGAAAATGCATTTCTAAAAGCATTCTTAAAGCATGTTGTTTTGCTATTGTTTTTATCTTGGCTCATAAAATGACACATGGTCTACTTAAATCATATCATTGGTTGCATTCAGTTTTTAAAATGCTATAATTGAAGGGAAACTGTAGATAGAAAGTAGGAAAAGAGAGAGTTAGAAGCCATCCGCTTAATGAAATTGCTGGAACCTTCTGCAGAGGTGTCTGAGCAACATCTCAAGCGCCCAGCATTTTCTTCACCATGTAACCAGGCATGTTGTAGAGGAAAAGAGCCAGCATGGCCAGCAGCAGGAGAGCACTGACAATCTTGATGGTCAGCCATTTGTACTGGTTGCAGACCAAGTTTTTTATGGCCTTGAGTGGAGTGAGGAACCACAGAAGGCTGGTGTCTGGGCGGCTAGAAGGACAAAAACACCCATGTTCAGAAAATACAGACTTTACTAAGCATTATGGACCATTATTGTTGCTCTCTTTCTAAGACAAATTTAAATGTTAATATTGCTGACATTACTGAAAATAGGACAGAGAAACAATTTACAATATTTTAAAAACATAAAGATTATACTAGGTAGAAATAAACAAAAGATATGACGAAACAGCAACTTACCATGTAAAGAAAGAAGATCCTAGGTATAAGTCCAGAACTTGGTTGAAGTAAATTCGGAAAAATGTCTTTCCTTGTTTCGGGAAATTACTCTCTAATTTTATTATGTACTTTATAATTGTTTAAAATTGTGGTTATGCTTGTTTTATGTTTGAGAATTCACATTTTTTCATTTATAACTGATTTATCTCTTTATTTATTCATGTATTTATTATTATTTTATTTTGCATCATAGTATTTATTTAGTTATATCTGGCCTTGGAGTTTAACTTTTTAAAGTTGAGCTGGACTTGCAGCAGCTGAACAAAAAGTATTCTTGCATTTGTGTGTCTGTGTGTTTATGGCGAGCGTGACATATAACCAAGCCATGGAATAAACTGAACAATGTAACTGAGAAAATTGTTTTAGAAGAGTAGTCAGTAATACAAATGTGGACAGTGGGGTGATAACAGAACATACTTGGGTTTCTCTAGTGGGTCTGGTTCATTGCGTCCTTCACCAACTGGGCTTCTCTCTGCTTCCTCTCCTGTCAGGAGGTGCAGCTCTGCTTCCACTTTTCCCTAAAAAGACAACACAATCGCTCACAATCACAAGGTGGTTTTAAGCTATTGCCCAAATCATTTAGCCAATTTTTTATTTTTAGGTGTAAAATTTTGGGTTACTTTTTACTTTGACCTACCGTGAGTTCAAACTCGTCATCTTCATTTCTGGCAACAAATGGCCACCAGCCTTTGATCCTCTTCTGTTTGAAGATGGAGACCATGGGCATCTCGGCTTCATTTGTCACCATCTCAATGGTGCACTGCTTGGCAGTCTTTGCCCCACGTGGAAAACGGTTCAGGTCAATTTCAATTGCACCTAAAAAGAGACATTATTCAACTTGGTTAAATGCGAGAAAGCTTAAGTTGCATGGAATAAACAAGGAGTAGTTAACAGACAGATCTATGTTTCATATCCAATTTGTAGGGAAAAAATGATCCAGTCTTCAAAAGTGTTATTTGGTCAACAAAGCTGTCAAGTTACCCTGTAAGCATGCAGTGTTTTTAAAGTGTGAGTTTAACAGTGATTGATGAAGCCAAAAGGTTATCATAAATGGTTGTCCATTGCACCTAAGAAGTCATCTGCAGAGAAATGGTCAGCATCCCACACTTGCAGATTAAGACGAGCTGGGATCTTGTATTCAGTCTCATCCCAGGCAAACATGGACTCCTTTTTTGAGATGACGATCTTCTCTTCGGCCATGAGGTAGTCAAAGGGGTAGACGAAGCGCCAGTTGAAGTTGCCCTCCCCAGTGATGGAGTGGTAGTGGACATCTGTGTCCTGCTTGTCCTCCTGCTGCCCTTTCAACCAGCTGTTACAGGAAAAGGTGTAGGAGAAATCTTAAACATTGTTTTTAAAAATGGGTTGTTATTTTTTCATGTCAATCTAAATCAGAAGCAAATCATTTTGTGTGCCAATGTATTGTGCTAGTTGTACTCTAAAATGTAAAGAGAGAGAAAAATTGGCAAGAGACGAAAAAATGAAAACACCAAAAACAAATAGAGCTTATAATTACCCTCGCACAAATATGTCACTCGATTTCTCGCCAGTGAAGATATCATCATCCTCCAGAACAACCTCATCTGTGTTCCAGATGATTACCCTAAGTTCAAACCTGGACACAAGCAAACATTACAAGATATATGACAAAGCACTGATCAGTATTGATTATTAAAAGTGTTCCTTGATTATACCTTATCCAAAAAAAAAAAAGCTCAAGGAGCACGCCTCTGGCTGTTGGATGTTATCAGCAGTGTTTAGCTAAAGACATATATATAGTGTATGCAAAAGCTGTAAAGTCACAGGTTTGACTAATGTACATACTTCTTTGGTTTCCTTGGTGAAATATCAAGGGCAGGGGCAGGTGCAGTCATGTCCTTAGGGAACATATCCACCCACATCTCAATTCTCCCCTGAAAGAATTGTAACAATTGAACACAAGGAAACAAGGTCGTAAAGTAGGCAAACAAAACATTACAGTATAAATTGATTTGATTAAAATGTGAAGTTGACTGCAGTAGAGCCAGCATGAGTACACTGAATGACATACTTGTTCAATCCCTGGTTTATCAGGGTGGTGCAGCGGTCTGGTTTCCACATGTTCTGGGACAAGTTTGCAGCCGACCCGTGGGATTTCCTCCCAGTGCTTCAACACGGTCAGAGCCAGATGTTCATCTGTCTGCTTCTTCAAACCTGACAAACATCATCAAATGGTGGTTTAATACTCATTTAAAACCACACTTTTTAATTTGCTTTACATTGAGGCAACTAGCTGCTGCTCCTGTGCAATTTAGAACAAGTACAGAAGTAAAATGATGAAAGGTAGGTATCACGATAAAGTGTACGAGTGAAATTTTCATATACCGTTTTCATCCTCTATCTCAGTCGGTGCCATGAAGACACGGTTCTCCACCTTCACTCGTCCTGCAGGGCCGTAGTGAGGCCCATCCAGTTTGCCGTCCTTACACAGCTTAGCCAGGATTTGTGTGGGTTTCATTGGGTCCCGCCACACATTGTAACCATGGCTACGGAAAAGAGCAAAAGCAGTTACAGTTACATGATAAATAATGGATTATATAAACTTATGGTAACATTACTAATATGTAGATCAGATCCTGAGAAATATCTCAAAGTGTCTGTGATAAGGTAAAATATTTTGGACATTTTATTACAGAACAAAATGTGTTAATGACAGATGGTGAAGATATTCAAAGGCAATGCCGCATGATGTATGCACAAGCAAACATTCTCTTATGCAAGTTGAATTCTGAGTGAAGATGTCTCTGTTCAGAGCATATTGTACACCATATATACTGGAAACTTGTGGTAGGCAATCCCAGAGTCCTTTTTCTTCTGAATATTGAGGACAGCCGGTTAAAAAAGTCCAAGATGATGAAGTGCAAGTGTATTTTGCTGCAGGAGTCAATACTTTACAAACTTGTCTAAGAAATCTCATGTTTACATTTATTTGCCAGCTTAATGCAAATGAAATCATTTTGGGCTTATCAAACATTAGGTTTAGTACTACACACTACCAATTCCAGCTGTGGAGACATTGGTAATTTCGTCTATGTAATGTCTAGTCTTTTATCTGGATCCTGTACCATGTAATAAAATCATACCTTGCTTATGAAATAGGTTAGGAAACTACATTCAAGTAAAAACATATGTGTGTTAGCCACGTAGAACACATACAACTATGAAAATATTTAAAAGTCGATTGCATGTACTATTCTGTGACTGATTAATGCATATTGATGATGATCACTGACTAATGCTACCTGAGTCATCGTGATGCTTTTCCTATTGTGTATTAAATAATAAACCACTATTTTTTCCACAATCCACCACGCGCTGCTGCAGGGAGTTGATTCTTACATGGCGTAGTTACATGCCACACCACATGTGGCTCTGTGTTTGCTGTAGAAACGGTTCTCAAGGTCAAGTTTGGTTTCTCCAATCAGATCATCTGTTCCCACCAGGTCCCAGTCATAAATGGACACCGTGAGTGTGGAATCCATTGGGAATGTGGCCTCCACGTCAAAGGATCTGATAGGGTGACAAATATAGCATTTTTCAGGTTTTCAGGCATATTTAAACATACATAATATAGTCCAAACTTAGTAAGATCATAAACGTAATGATACTTTTATCAGGATTAAAGCATTTTACTTACTTGCCAAACAAAGGGTTCAGCTGTTTTGAGATGTAGTTCTCTTTGTCTTTGATCTCTGTCTTTCCCAGTTTGATTGCAATGTATGGATCAGCTTTCCCATTAATGTCAGCTGGATGCAGATCAGTTGCCTACCAGACAAATTGGATAATTTAAGAGTGAAATTGATAATCTAAGCATCTCCTGAGATATCTACAGCAGTATCCTCAGTCAAATGCAAATCCACTATAACCAAAAAGCAACCATTTCTATTAGCACTATAATTTAAAACACTACAGCTAAATGTTATCTTACAATCCTGTATTGTATAATGACAACAATAAATCCTTGAATCTTCAAAGTGTAGAACACGTAGCCTACCCTGATAACGTAGATGCGGACAAGAATATTAATGGGATCGTTGTGAGGAATGTTCTGAAACATTCCCATGTTGGAGTCAAAGCTCATGTCTCTAGGCATGTCATCCGACACTTTGTACATGCACAGTGAGCCCTAAAGGGACACAGTCAAACAAATGAATTGTTATATTGCAAAATATATTGGCAAAAATATGTTACCTAACAGTTAATGCATTCCGTCCTGTCTGCAACTGTCTTATGTTAGCTAAACAAAATAGAAATCTATTATAAGCTCTGTTTATACAGAAAATGTATGTAACTAAATTGTAAATTATTAAATGTTTTGTTCTCTAAACATTTTCTTCTTACTTTGAATTTTCCAACAATTCTGTCCTCATCCATCATGTTTTGGTCTTCATCATCACCACCTTTTCCCCTGAACAGGTTAAAGCTGTGGAGCCAGTCTTCAAAGTTGTCAAATTCACTCTCCAGTTCCTTAGGGTACACCTTGTTTGAGAACACAAATTTATCAACATTTCGGTTTTGAATTATCTTTTTCTACTGTGGCACTTTTTCTGGATTATACTGATCCCACCATGTCATGTACAACCAACAAGTATATACTGTATACACACAACAGGTTTAATGAGAATTGCTCTTAGTTGTAGTGTAGGTGCTGAGTCAAATACCTTTAGTTCATCCAGCTTTGGCTTTTTCTTCTCGAATGGATCGATTCCCGGCTTCTCCTTTTTCTTCTTTCCTTTTCCTTTCTTGGTGCCTTTCACAGGAGAGTCATCAAGTTTGATATCTGAGTACAGGTTAGCAGTGAGGACGGAGTGACGAGGGGGAGTGGGGTGGTGGTTGGAAGAGCAGAGCACTCAAGACATGAATTCCACATGAAAGTTGCCAAAACCAGCTGTGACTGTATACAACAAACATGCCATTAGAGCTACTATTGGAAGTACACTGTTCAGAAGGGATACTTGGTGGTGTAACAGGATATTCCAGGCAAAGGCAGCTGCGTGGTCTCTGTAAAGCTCATTAAAGAGAAGCTTGACTCGTTCTCGTCATTATTATCCACAGTCAAGCCATGTCAGTAATATGCACCATGGAATGCAGTGTATACTACTATATTAGCATGCATAATATATTTTGTCATACTATAAATAGTTGATTCTGTGCAGCCTGATGGGCACAGCACAGAATCAAATATGTTTCAAATGAAGCACTAAAATAAATGCTCATCATGTCATCAAATTGCACCATCTGTGTTTCTTTTTTTGATTCACTGTAATTTTTCATTGACAACTTTCATGGCAGGCATATGGCTAATATGCATATATGGGAGAGAAAAAGTCAGACATTCATGTCAGCATCTATATGAAGGCAATCTTAGGCTACATGGTTTACTACTTCACTGTAGAAGAAAATAATCAGTTAGTGATCTTATAAAAGCTGAATATGCATGAACACAATTTGAATGGTGAAAGTGTAAGAAGTGCTTGTAGGGGGTGCATTCTGCCAGAAGGTTTAGAATCTTTAGATCATCTAAGGTTTACATCGGAGTGTATTTCTTTGTAGCTTTTGTCTGTTTTATGACCTTACTCAAAACATCACAGATTTACTACTCCAACCCATTAACCTGGTTCAAAGAGGTATGAAAGCATGGTGGATAATATAAAACTTTGAAATTGATGAGATAAACAAAACACTGGTCTTGTTTGCCGTTTCATCTGGTTTTACCTCCGCCATCTGCAATGTCCATGTCATCTTTGTCCTCTGAATCTGAAAGAGCAGCTTCTTGAGCCTTGAGAACCTGTAGCAGAAGAAGATCATTTCTCAACTGGATTTATCAAGACACCAACAAGATCCAGTTTCCCCAAGATACTTAAGTTAGGATCTGAGTTGATCAAGTTTAAAAAAGCTCAACCTTATCCAGGTCTGCAGTCAGTAAAACAAAAGAAGACTCAAAATGGCTGTGCTGTTTTCCTGTTTCTCACCTCTGTCAAAGTTTCAATGGAGGCAAAATATTTGGACCACCAGTCCAACATGCTCTCGTCAAGTTCGTCCTCTTCAATCTCATCACCCTTCTTTCTCTTCTTCTTTCTCCCCTTTCCATCCTTGTCATCATCCTGTTCAAACAAGGTGCATTAAACACGCTGTCAGTAAAGCTCTAGGGTTTCTTGCAACAACATAAAATCTTTCAATTTGAATTAGTTATGTGTAAAGCACTTTTCTTACCTCAACTTTGACCACAGTGTCAGCACACTAGGTAGAAAGCCAGATTGCATAAAGTCAGATAATGTGACTTTTGCTAGCTTTCTAGTATGCAAATGCTTTCTGTTTTAACCATGTCCTAAAATTTAAAAAAACAAACTTACAGAGTCTAGTTTGACCACAGTGTCCATCTTCTTAAAACCAGGCTCAGGTTCCATGTTGACGACAATTATTTCCTCTGAAAGATAAACGGAGAACGTGAATGTGTTTCTTTATGTATATATATTTCTATGTGTATCTATTTAATCGGAAACTGTTGTGTATTGCACTAGCAAACACATACTGTACTTTATCTTTTACGTTTTAATGACTGTATGTTGTTGTAACAATAATGAAAGAAAATGCACTATGGTTTAATGTCTCCAGGTTTTAGTTTATACCTGTAGTGGACCAGTTGTTGGCCTGCTTGTCTTTTGCCCTGTAGATGAACTTCCGCAGGGTGGTGACGGCATTGGAGCCAACCAGGGTGTAGCGGCCAAAAGCCCTGCAGTCCACCACCCGGATGTTCAGTGGCGGGTGAAGCAACTCATTCTCAGGCAAATCCTGACACACAAATTACAGAATTATTTGATTGACGAGAATAGTCTTATAGGATTTTGTTTTTGAATTCTTCTCAATTCTTCTTTTCCTAATTTGCATGGAATGTAAAAATGACTTTAACTTAATAAAAGGGGGTAAAAAAGCAAATATTAATAGAGTAATTTAAATGATAAAGTACCACTTCAAACCACTTGACAAGGGTGCTGAAGTTGGGGTTTTTCTTGTAGTTTGGGATGAGGGCTGACTGTACTCCCTTTCCGGCACATTCAATGTCCACACGAGGCCGATCCACCTGGGCCAGATTCACCCTCTTTAAGTCCCTCAAGCCCCAGAACAAAACCTGAGGGACAGGGTGGTTCAGTGATTCTGCTGCTGTTTTACTTCACTTTTCTGTTAATAAAATAACCACCCATGCCAACTTAAAGCTAAAACAAAGTCTTCACCTCGATCCTGTATTTGCTGAGCACTGGTCTGATCCCCAGCGGTACAGGCAGGATTGGGCCACGTTCCATATCTGTGGGACCGTCTATGGGAGGCAGGTCAGCTTTCCCATTGGGGCCAATCTAACACACGACACAATTAAAGTATTATAAATCATTTATTTTCAATATGATCTGACAACTTTAGTTTTGTAAACAGTACCCTCACAGTTAGATGGTTTGTGTATCTAACCTGCAACAGTTCAAAGGCTGCCAGCATTTCTCCAGCGGTGCAGTTCCCACGGTAGATCTGATAGTACTCCAGTTGAGGAGGAAAGCGTGGGGGACCGTAATGCTCGTCCGCCATCTTTACCACAGGTTTGGCAAATGTTCTGCCCATGAATTCAGCTTTACCCTGGAAGCATAATGGTAAATTAATCTTTAAAGGTTAAAACAAGAATTCTTGTTTGAATATTTGAAAGAATGGTCTTTTTAGCCTACCATAGCCAATCTGTCAGTGTTCATATTACAAAGGCTTTATTTAAAAAAAAAAAAAAAAATGCTTATGGTGTTATTATTAATTATTTGATGTGTACTATCAGCAGGAAGAAACATGGCTTGAGATGCTCATGTTTCCAGGCAGACTATATAAAAAACATTGAAGATAAAAGAAGAATGAACAAAAGCAACATACCTAAAATAACCAGTGAACTGCAAAACAGACATTATGTATTCATGTAATGTTAAAAAAGAAATCATTGAATGATTACGTTTAAAAAAATGAAATATAAAATCTCTCTTGCAGTTAGTGGTTATGAAGAGTCCAAATTATCGGTTGGTCACATACAAAAAGCACAAAATGTCACTTAAAGGAATGCAACAGGTATAAGTTAATCTATCCTTATGGACATATCTTATTCCTCTCGCATGCCTTTTAATACAATCTTCTCTGCACACATTACAATGCTTCTACAGTAAATCAAGCCATAAGAATCCACACTCTACTTATCCAATGGGTCATCCAAAACAATGGTGTAATTGTCAGGAGTAAATACAAAATTGTCAGTCAACAAACACCTTCTTTCAAATATATTTCATATCAGGCTGCTATTGACAAACACATTTATTGAGGACATATCACACAAAGGTTTAAACTCATTAAGTGGCATGTCAAGTCTTACATTTCAAGTAAAAGACAGGCAGACTCTTAAATTATTAGAATGATAAGGATGGAGCAGAATGATAAGATTGTTATCTGGTAACTTAAGCTGTGCAAAGGTAGAGTGTTTGCTCACATTAATACAAATGGAAAAAGAGAGGTGTTACTATGTCAGAAGAACCCTTACCACTGTGTCTTGATCATAGAGTTCAATGACGATAATAGGAGGGTCGTCTCTCAGTTCGATGGCCTCTCCAAACAACTCCACATTCTCAAAGACCAGCAGCTGGTCCCATGTCGGGCACAGAGTCTCAGGCAGAATCTGGAAAGAAAATAAAACATTTGATAAAGATGCAGGATCTGCTATTCAATAAATCATATCTTAGGCTGACTGCTGAGTGTGCTCACCTCAGTGACCTGGCTTTGTGTGGAGAAGAAAATTCTTGCAAAGGGATCAGACAGACCTGTGCTATCAGCAGCAAACAGGCTGCGAGCTTGGTACATGTGGACCCGCAGCTGGAAGATCTGTTTCACTGTAGACAGATTTAGACGCTCATAATTACATAAATTACATAAATTACACTTGATATGTGCCGTGCATTTACAGACATTTGTAAAAAAGTATATTAGAATTATCATAATTCTATATGTTTAAAACATGGTGGGTACCATATTTAAAATAGCATGTTGAAAAAGAAGCTGTCAGCCTTTATTTCAGTGTAAACAACATAGAAGAAATAGAAGAAATATTGAATTTGTCGATGATCTTACTCATGTAGGTGAGGCTGATGGGAGGTGAGCACGGCATGCCAGGTCCTTTGGACAACTTATTTTCCTCAAATCCATTGGGCAGGCCCTTCAGGTAGTCTTTGCGCTGTCTAGTCAGACCCAGCCACAGATAAATCTCTATCTTGGACTGGACTGTCCAGCCAGCAGGCCCAAAACCTTTCTTACCAGGGATCTTTAGTATATGAGGAAAAGGTGAAAGGGAATTTGATGCAACATTCAAAATACAAAACAGATTAGATGAACTGCCTTTTGATTGATTCTCTTACTATATTTAGTGTAAACTCACCCTCAGAAAGATTGTCTTGACTTTGCCACAGTCCTTTCCTGTCTCCTCCTCTATACTGGAATAAAGGATGTCTTTGGAGGGAACACGTGCATAAGCAATGCGCTTTCCATTACTTATCATCCATATGAAAACATCAGGAACGCTGTGTTGAGGCTGCAGTAAGAATGCTCACATTAAACATGAAATGACCACAATGACTCAAGCATGTTCAACAAGCAAAATCATTTGTAACATAATGTTCATCATCGTCCTCACTTCATCAGCCAGGAAGCGCAGCTTTGTGAGGAAGTTCTGAGCAAGCTTGATTTTATCTCTCACTGTGCTTTTCTTCACCTGTGACCTCATGGCTTTAGCTTGCTGGCCGATGTTCTCCTAAACCCAGAAACAGCCCAGCATTTAGCAAGACAGTGGAAATATAAACAATGAACAAGTAAAAGAAAAAAACTAAGATTCTTTTTAGTTGACATACCACTTCTGACATGCACAACTTCAGTCTCTCCCTGTCAAGTTTGGTTCTGCCAGACGAATTTTGGTCCTTGTTTGCCAGTGAAAGAAACTGACTGAAAGAAGTAGAACTCAGTCAGTGTCAAAGTCTATACTAATCAATTGGACTTAACCTTCAAAACTGCTAGTTTGAAGTTTGTTTTTACAGACCTACAACCCTGGCTGAGTTCCTCAAGGACGCCTCTTAGTCTGCGCTCAGGATAGGTCTTCTCTGTCTTGATGATCTCTTGCACATCATTCAGTCCATCCTCCTGTAGTAGCAATAGATGTTTAGACTCATTCAAAACCAGAAACTGTGTTCAACTGCCAAAACACAAGTAAATACTAAGTTCTAACTTTTGTAATACTAGGCTCATCTACTAATTGGTAGAGTGAATGACTTGCCAGTTTATCTGCAATGTTGTCGATAATGTTGGAATTGTACAGCCTCCTTCTCTGGTCCTGCCACCAACTCTTAATGTAGATACACGGCTTCCTCTCAAAATACGGCAGGTGGAAGTAGTTTCTGAGGATACAAATGAAACATTTCTTTAAAATAGAAATAATAAACCACCTGGTTGGTTAAACTGTGATGTTGATTGATGTGCATCTAACAGAGTGAAAAGACTCAAAGGTCTACATTTCAAAAGGCAATTACTTAATGTTCTGTAAAGTAAGTACTATTTAAGACTATTTCAATTACTTTAAAATCACAAGACAAGAAATCAGTTTTTTTGTTGTTTGTTTGTTGTGAGTTGCACTGTCACTCTACAGTATGATGGTGGCGATTTTGCTCTGACCGGTCAGTGATGACAGGTTTCATGGGAGGGGTAGTCGCCACTGAAGTCAGGTCCCCGTCATCGTCCATCTCCTCCTCACTGGAGTTGTGGATCAGCTCAGTTTCCTCTTCATCACCATCTCCTCCCCCCTTTTTCCCCTTTGTGTTTGGCCTGGCAGCTCCATCAATCTCGTTTCCATAGTAACCTGGCACACAGCAGCTATGTTAGTAGTCAGTAGTTAGTAGTCCCTTAAATATTGCTACACCTTCAAATCTTGATGATAACTCAGTCTCTTAGACTGCTTGCTTTCATATGAGATATAGCAACAACACTATAATGTTCATAACTTAAGGTAATTTCTAAAACTGCCTTATTCAACTTTCTGCTCCAAAATTACACTGAAAATGGGCTTAAGTTTCCAAGGATTCAATTTAAGACAAAAGAACAGGTAATGGAAAATACCTATGGTGACCTCAAAGTTGATGGGTTTATCACCAATCTTTCTGTCAATCATTGTGGCCTCCAGGAAAGACCCAAAGAGGAAAAATTCCTCAACCTTCCCAGTAGCAGTCTGTGAAATAGACAAACAAGTGTGAGAAAGTGTTGGTAAACTCTGTCACTTCTTCAAATGTTCTTGATTAAATTAAAGTTAGAAACTGAACATTAACACTTAAACACAGACAAACAAACAAACACATTTTTAAAGCTGTTGCACTTTGATGACATAACAAGAAACATAGTGGTTGACTTCCGGTTGAGCGGCCATGAGGTTAGCAGCATAACTTCGGAGCTCTCAGACCCTGGCAATATAACGCCGTCTTTCAGAGGCTTAAAACATTCAAAGAAATATGTGATATTACCATGGAGGCATTTTCTACTAAACCGGTTTGATTGAAGGCTGTAGTGCATTCTTCTACTTTATCCTCCACTTCTCCGTACAGTAAGAATGTGATTGTGAGAACTTCTCTTAGAATTTGGGCTCAATTCAAATGCTGTTTTGGTTTACAATCTTTCTCCATCCAAGCTCCAATAGCCACTAATCATACTTTACCTCCATCTCTTGTAGACAACTCTTTTTCAATTTGGTCCAATCAAGGCATAGTATTATTTCAGGATTTATACATTAACAACACCTTTGTGTCCTTCCAACAGCTGTCAGAGAAATTCTCACTCCCTAAATATCACTTTTTTAGATAACTACAAGTTCGTAGTTTTGCTCGCACAACCTTCCCAAACCTCCCCAATTTGCCCAACAAGTCACCTCTTGATAAGTTTTTCAAACCTAGTTGTTCATTGAAAGAGTTAATTTCAGATATTTATAATCAAATTCTCTCTCTTCATCCAAATCCACTGGATCCCATAAGAGCCTTGTGGGACGAAATTCTTAGTCATGTGCATAAAACTTCAATATGTGTGCACCATGGCCTTATTCAGTGCAAAATTCTGCACCGTACTTATTACACTAAAGAGAGGCTGGCTACGATTTACAAAGATATATCTTCAGAATGCGATAGATGTAAGCAAACCCCAGCCAATCTAATTCATATGTTATGGCTCTGCCCATCTCTGCGTAACTACTGGATGGATATTTTTAAAACTATTTCAGACACTATATTCAAACAGTTGAAGAGAGGATGAAGCCGAATGCTCTCACCACATTGTTTGGTGTCTCCTCTTCCCATCTAATAGAGATGTTATTGCCTTTGTCACCTTATTAGCAAGAAGACTAATTTTAACTAAATGGAAATTAAGAACCCCCCCCTGTCATGCACACTGGTTGGCGGTTGTCCTTTATTTCCTTCAATTAGAACAAATTAGACTTTCTACAAGGAGTTCTTCTCAAAAATGTTTTTTCTATATTTTGAGAATACTAGTTTCTCAAATATTCCTGACTAAGACTAGATTGGCCTAAACCTGGCAATATGTCCTATTTTGTACTCTGTTAGGGTGACTACCTATTGTAATGTTTCGCTGAATTTGGATGCTGTATATCTGTCTGTATTTTTGTATTTTATCCTCATTACTGACTGTGGGGGGTTGTTGTGCTTTGGTTTGCTTTGATTTGTTGTTTATTTTATTTTGTGTATGTAAGCAAAAAAAGGAAACTTGTTTTCATACATACATTTTTCAACTGCTTTTGTATTGCTGTTTTGAAATAAAAAAAAAAGTGATATTGATTAGGCGTTGATGTTATGAAAGGGAGACAGAATACCACCGTTCAGGTGCTAAATTGGGATTCTGATGTGATGAAGTACCTGGGAGTAAATCTTCGAAAACATTTTGCCAAAATTATATCTGTAAATTACAATATTGTAATTTCCAATATCAAATCAGATTGGTCTCGGTGGAATATAATTCCCTTTCTGAGTTTAGCACAGAGGGTGGAAGACTTTTATATTTGCTTCACACCCTCCCATCTGAACTCTCAAATGGACAATTCCAGGATCTGGATAGAGTAAGACGCTTCAGCTATCCAAGAAAAATGGAGGTCTCTCCCTCCCAAATATAAAAAATTACTATAGAGCAGCACAGATAAAAATATATATATGCTAATAATAATAATAATAATAATATGATATATGCAATCCATCCTACACAGCAAAGTGGAAGGAAATAGAATGCAGTATATCCAGCGATATTTCTCTTCAAGCTGCGATAGGTGATACTGCCTTAATTAAACGTGTGCGGGTTTCCAATCCATGGATAATGTCATCACTCAAAACTTGGTATCAGGTGCTAAAAGATCACAGGTCCCAGGAGCCGTACCTTATGATGAGATGGATAGCTTGCGATTCAGATTTCATACCCATCAGAACAGATGCAAGATTTAAAAAACGGTCTGGTAAAATATAGTGACCTCTACAAAGATGGAGCACTAAGACATTTTCAGGATTTAAAAGTCCACAATGGCTTAACAAATCTAAACTTCTACAGGTTTTGGCAACTTAGACATTATACTGAGAAAGTGATACATTTTACACATTAGATAAGACAAATTCAGGTATTCTGAAGGTCTTCTTAATGAGTTACAAATCGGACCCAGGTCGCAGGAATATCTCAAAATTGTATAACAAGTTGAATGAGTTAAGTGGAGAGGACACAATTTATATGAAAGATAAATGGGAAAAGGAAGTCCTGGTGAGAATTTGGGTGGAAGATTTTTAAAAACAGACTTTCTTGAACAATAACATTACATGCTGGAGGTCCTGTGGGGAAAAGAAGGCAAATCATTCTCATGTGTTTTGGCAGTGCCCTTTACTTCTGTTCTACTATAAACAAATTAAAACCTTTATGGAAACGGTGTTAAAGGTAGTAATCCCACTGAAGTTTGAGACTCTGTACCTGGGTTTGAGACCAGAAACTGTTAAGGGATTTGTAAACAAGTATATGTTTTAATATTATATGTTGATAGCCAGTAAGAAAGCCATTACAAGGAAGTGGTTGACAACAGATGTACCCAAGGTTGAAGATTGGTTCAAGGTTATCTACGACATTTATGTGATGGAGAAGCTCAAATTGGGCATCCTGGGATGAATCGATATCCTCACTTAGATCAGAATTTACTTAATTTACGATGATCTTAATTTTACGTCTCCTCGCCCTAAGTTTTAGTTTAAGCTACTCAAATGTTCGTTCACTTAAATTTTTCTCCAGGAGTACATATTTTCAGCTTGTCTTTCTTTCATACTAACTGTATTATTATTTTTTTTCTCACTATTTTAATTTTAATTAATTAATTTAATTAAGTTCTTTTTTTCTTTTTTTTTCTTTTTCTTTTCACTCATTTATTTTCTCTGGATTTTCAATTATGTTTAAGTATGTCATTCCATTCTTTTCTACGTATATATTATTTATTTATTTTATTTGTTCTTTAAATCAGAAAAAGATGCATATTTGTTGTGCTGTGTTATGTACACCAATGTGTTCCTAATAAAAAAAAAGAATATATAGATACATAGTGGTCCTGACAAGCCTGTAATACAAGCTGTGGAACAGAGAGAACTGAATCGCTGAGGGTTACGATCCCACTGTGCTCAATTGAATTTGCTGTGTAACTTACATTGTCCACCAACAAAAAGAAGCCACATTAATGCAACAGCATGTTAATAATGCACCAGGTGGGCTAAAAAAAGACAATTAATAATTCAACAACAACTGCAGCACAATGAGTAACAATTGGCTTCCTTTGCATGGCTGCCCATCCAAGCAGGGACCCACCTCTGCGATGTTGGATACACCCTCCAACTGCACATCTGTGGAGCTGGTAATGTCAGGCGAGGAGGGGTCCAGGATCTCCACACCCAGGTTGATGAGCAGACGGGCCCTGAAGGACACTCCCTCTCCGAGCCCTTCGTTTAACTCCTGGTACTCGTCCATCAGGGTGTAGGTACGAGTGGAGCCGTACATGTTAACCCAGGCAGGTCCCAGCGTGGGAAGGAAGCCTGAGAGATAAAGGATGAATATAATTTATATCTGATAATTACAAACTATACATAGAATATCACTACTTGACAGATGCACTGAGTATATTTGATTGCAAGGTCAACAGACTTATGACAGGCTTATTGTTTACAACTGTGTACAAGTTGCTCAAACAGAACCCACATTCAAACCAAATCTTCTGCAGTTAAATGAGATAACAATCAACCTGGAGGATGCTTCCCTGTATCGTAAAAGGCATCGCCCACTAGTTTCTTTCCAGGTCAAAACAATATTTCAAAAAATTAGGAAGGTAAATTTTTAGGAAATGCGTTTAAAAGATCAAACGGTACATCACCTTTGTCCCCATCATTGGAAATATTCCGCAGGTCCAGGAAGTGTGTTCCGATGGCAACATCATTCACTTTATCTGAGTCACGGAGCTGGATCTTCATGCGCTTGCATAGGGGTGGAAACATCTCGGTGAAAACAATTTGCTCGTTCCAGATAGGCTCATAGCAGCTCTTTTGAACTGATGTTTTCCCCTGTAATCACACATTACATTATTATATATAAATTAACTCAGGAGTTGCACTGTAATTTATATTTTGACCCAGCTGAGAGAAAGCTGCCAAAAACAGAGGGCAATGTATATGATCCATACTATTACTCACTTTCTGCCCAGCAAACTGTACTAGGACATACGGGTCAACAAGGTCCTTATTTTCTCCTATGAAGGCCTTTTTGACGTTAGCCATGATGCTGGTGTTCATTCTAGGGAGTCCCTCGGCCTTATAGATCTTCAGGTAATAACGAGCCCACTGTCGCTCTGCAGGCACCCCCTCTGGTATTAAGAGATTGCTGAAACAGAAATGGGACTCAATGAAATAAGAAACCAAACAAGACGCTAACATCTTCGCTTGACAATTTATATTTTTAGAATAAAGAATCATGAAAAATAAAAATCTAGTAACCCCTCTATGTCATCTTCTTCTGATTCATTGGCCTTGTGTGGAGTCTTTATGGTGTCTCCTTTGGCCACAACTGCAATATCACACTTAATGTAGCCTTTGCAGCCCCCTGAGATGTCCTCAGGGTCAATCAGCAAAGCCCACTTGTGGTAAAACTGATGTTCTGCAAGACAAAAGAAAGCACAAATTAATTGAAATATCAGTACCATTAATTCATAATAACAAAGCCGATTTTCATTGATTCTTTACCAGGCTGGCTGTAGATTGTGCCAACATCCAGTTTAAAAGTTCCAACCAGTGTTCCACTACGCAGAAGATTTTTGGAGTGAATCACCTAAGGGTTGGTTCAGGGAAATTACATTACATAACATTAAATACACTTGACTTGTAGCAAACAAAGAATTACATGAATCTGTTTCATTTTACATTGTTATGAATCAAACAACTTACAGACAACTTCAGGATTTTGTCAAACATAACATCTGGAGGGACGTGGAAGTCGAACACAAAATACTGGAAAGAGAAAAGAGTTAAGCGACAATATTATTAGTATCAACCCTGTATTTAGATAAATAGTAAGCCTTTGCCAAAACTGAAATTAATATAGATACAATATGTTGTAATGGCGGACTCACTTCATTGTAGTAAGGGCAGTTGGTCGATTCCTTCATTGAGGTGTACTTTTTATCTTCTCCAATCTCCACACAGACCATTGGATCCATGTTTAGTCCAACCAGCTGCCTGGCTTCAATCACTGTCACACTGATCTGAAATGAAATGTCAATGTCAATATTATTTGTATAGCACCTTTCATTACAAGTAAATCCAAAGTGCTTTACATTAAAAACAGCATACACATACAAAGCATGAATAGAAATAAGAATGCAATAAACACAACAGGACATTCAACATAAACAAAACACAACATACAAGTGCCACCATACAAATTCACAAACACGCACGCACAAGCGCACGCATGAATGCTCTAAGTTTTGATATATTTTTTGAGTGATAAAATGCTGTTTTTTATTTGTATTTGTATTTGTGATGTGATTTTCAAAATGTAGATCAGTATCAAAAACAATGCCAAGGTTTCTGACATGTTCACTGTATTTCAGAGACAGTGAATCCAGGTGTGAATAAATCTTTTGTCTATGATTTTTAGGACCAACCATGAAAATCTCAGTCATGTCATTCCATGACAATTGAGTGACTGACTGATTTTTTTGAGTCACTGATTATGTACCAATTGTGTCAGACAAAAAAAAAAGATTAGTCATGCCTGTGCAAGTAAAATAACATTAATATATTCCACCATGACTAGTCAGTAATTCCTCAACGCATACTAGAAAAAAAACTTGTTGATGGGAAAGATTTCTCTTACTTGGTAATCTACTGGTCTTCCAGAACTAGGCTCCATCTTTATGTCTGGCTTTGATCTTTAAGACAATGAGATGTTAGACATTATTGAGAATCTTCAGACAGATTCACATGATTAACACAAGCAATCTCTTTTCTTTCTTTCTTTTTAAATGCAGCTGAATGCACAACAGAATCATGCTTGCCTCTTATTTGATACATTGGTGGTGACGGCTGTGACTGAGGCCAGTGAGATGGTGTCGGGATCTGGGCCTCCTCCCATGAACATTCCCTGACGATCCAGGTCCTCTGTCTCCAGAATAGCTGGCTCATCTGGAGATCATATGAAAGACACACAATAAGTACAATTTGTTCTAAAATTAAAGTACTTAAAAATGGTGACAGACAAATCTTAAGTAAATTCTTGCACCATTGAATGTCCTGCTAAAAAAATGTGTTTTATTGTATAAATTATTCTGTAATCCACTGGGAGTTTTGTTTATGAAAGTCAGAGACAAGTGATGAGGGCCATACATGACATTTAAAAGCAGAAAGAAGGTATAATACGTGCAGCAATTCTGAACGCATATTAGTCTACTGCAGGGTTGGTTTATAAAGCAACTGAGGCATTCACAGCTGTAACTGGTGAAGTAACTGCTGCATTCATATTTTTAAGGATAAGAATAAATGTAGAGAAAATCATTGGTTCTTTGGTTTGACAAAATGTTTCTATTGAGCTGAAGTGGGCTGCAAGGGTCTGTAAGCCAACAGGATTTCCTATTTAATTGGACCTAATCTCCTGTCATCCATCCGGGTTACCGATACCTCCGTTTCTGTCCTCCTTGTGTCCACGGTGCTTACTGCGCTTCATGGTTGAAAACAATTCTTTGTGTGCTCTGTGAAAGACATATAGTGATTCAATAGGTTTTCACATTTATAAAGAAAACATTGGTGTAGATTTTGTTGATGCAATTACTTAATCATCTGTATTATCAACTACTTTCAATTAATTAAAAAAATTAAGTGTTAATTGTTTTATGCATGTTAATCTTATTTTCTATGCATGTTCTGCAAACCAGACTTCTTCAGTCTGAACAGACACAACAGACTAAACCATGACACTCTACTCCAATGACTTGTAGACAGAAGGCCAGCAATTTATTGCTATCAAAAAAGTCCAAGAGCAACTGAAAAATGCCTTAAATATAAAGAGCATGTAAAACATCGAATGCGCATTAATTCAAACCTAAAACATATGAATTGGGAAACATATTTCAAAGTGTCATGAGAGAACTAAAGTACAGCATGTATGCTATCATTTTAACAGGGTTGTCTTTGTGCTACCACACCCTGGATTAGCCTTCAAAAGAGGCTTTCAATTATTCAAATCCACTGACCTTAATACATCAATTAAAGAGGATACATTTCACACACATTGTGAAAAATAGTACACTTAAAATGATTAATCTTCTGCTGTAATTAATCAGCAAAGTGCCCTTTCCACAAGTGAACGGTTTTAATCTAAAAAGTTCATATTCATAATAAATGTTGAATGTGATCTTTTTTAGTTAATTATTTCCAAGATTGGCATTTTCAGAAGTATACACAAATTATCTGGGCTGACAGTTTTTCCCTAAAAGTTTGTTTACATTTTTTTTATATTTTCTTTACATTTTCAGAGTTGTGTGTAATAGTCGAACAGTGGAACACATCAAACCTATGCACTATACATTTTAAACACGTGCCAATGCTTGAAACTTAGTCAAAATCCAAGCCCTCAGCAAAATAATGTAACACCCTTATGAGCTGCATGTTGCAGATGTTTAGAATAACCAAAACGCATGCAATCAAATACTGCAAACTGCAAGAAACCTAGACAGCAAAGTTCTGAATATTTCTGTTATCCAAATGAAAAATATCTTTTAACAGAACAAATATTAGTCATCAGAAAGGCTCTCTACAAAGAAAGTCTTTTAAGTATGCTGCAAAACATTGAGGCCTAAATGCCAAAGCTTTGCTTGTTCTAGCTGCTCTTTGCCTAACATGATGTTGCTGATAAAATATGTTAAAATACATACCATACAAGAAAATAATGCTCTTGTCTCCTTCCTCTGAGTAGCTCCAAAAGGTTTCCTGTAAGGAAACAGCAACTTCTTTTTACCTGTGAGATGGAAGCAACACTACATAAACATTTTAGACATTTACACAGCAGTAAGAATAAGGCTACAAAGTAAAGTTGTACAGAAAAGAATTGGGTTTGTCCAAGTCTGAAGTTAGGCAGGAGTGATGTGATACCCCAATGAATAGTGCATGAGTGTTCAACCTGAGACTGGTAACTATAACTAGGGACTGCTGAGAGACGTCACTGTGAGCAGAGTCCGCCAATCCACATACACTGTGCCCAAAACAAAAGAAAAAAGTTAAGATTTTTTCTTAAATCCTAAATCCTCCTCTAAAATGGTCGGTGAAAAGCCAACCAGCAACTTTTATACACAGGGCAAAAGGCCATTGAAATAATCCAATTGATAAATTGTATAGTGGTGTGTGTGTGTGTGTGTGTGTGTGTGTGTGTGTGTGTGTGTGTGTGTGTGTGTGTGTGTGTGTGTGTATGTGTGTTATATATTGTAGAGTCTATCATAATGAAAAAGCTTCAAAATGTGTGAGGTTGAGGTGATGTATATATTGCTATGTCACTAGTAATAGAATTTCATGGAAGTAAAGACAATGTTGGGCCAGCCTAGTTGGAAGAATGCTCTGCTTTAATCTTTAATAGAGAGCTGTTCCAAACTGGGTCTTGGTGCAGACACACTGTCTTTTGTCATGGAATCACCAAATGGTGGCAAGCCCTATTTGCAAAGCCTGGTGTTTCAAATTCATTCAGGTTTGAGTTTTGAATGATACAGAGGGTGTTAATACATTTTGCATATGTCTATTTACTTGAATAAATAAAGATCAAATCAGGAAAACAATAGTATGATGTGTTTCCCCACAAATAAAGCAGTTTTAAATGCAATGATTATGTTGCATTATTTTTCTAAGTTGATACATGCTTTAGCAACTTATATTAAATGCAACTTCTATTCAATGCTAATTTCCAACTCATCATCTCATCAATTACACATACAGCCAGTCTGTAAGCCATACGTCAAAGTCTAGAGTTGCTGGTATCCGATGAAACAAGGTTTTAAATTATTTAAGCACTCCAGTCAGGGTTGCATGTGGCATCCTCATTATGTGGAGGTATCACTGTTCACAACAAAAGATATAAATTTAGTTAGAGGGAATAACAGAAACATGTTATCATTATTATTAAATTGGGCAAACATCTTTATGTTTTACCCACTTAATTAAATGTAATTAAAGAAGTCTATGTTTAAGGATACATAAATAAACCAATATTTAGTAGATGTGTATCAAACAAAACATCTTCCTTAACTTTATGCAACTTCTTTCCTTGTCTTTACCAAACCTGTAAAGGACGCATCCTCTCCAGCCCACTGAGCTAAAGTGTGATACTCTCAGTGACATTAACCTGACCATTTCGTTGAGGGATTCTGCCCTTAATTACATGATTCAATATCGGCAAGGGGTTGGGGAGATCCTAGTTCCTCCAGGATGGTCGGTAACCATGTCAGCAGTCGTGCAAAGTTACTGGCTGCCCCTGTAGTTTACACTAACCTCATTCTCTGATGGGTGTAGTCATCAAATGCCACTTTAGACACTTCGAAGTTGACATCAGCGACCAAACCAATGTGCCACAGTTGACTTTTCTGCTCTGATAAAGAACAAAAAGTATTTTACTTGACTAAAAAACAATTATGGGCAAAACTACTTTACATCAGAGAATCTGTCAGTAGAGATGAGCTGTCTCAGGTGCAACATATCAGCTTAAAAACAAAAACATCTAACATCTATGCAATAAAAACAGAGTATTTTGGACAAATATTTGGGTAAAACTAATGAATATGCATGAGCAAGCAACAAAGCCCTTAAATTGACACCTTGGACAATGTCGTCTTGGATGAACCACAGAATGACTTGATACCAACCATGCAATCTTATCCCATGTAGGTCCAGTGTCCAGAGCCCTTTTTTGGCTGTTGGTAGTAGAGCGGTTATCACCATCTTATTTGTGCTCCAGTGACTCCGTGGGCACACCACCTGACAGTGGTGTAGTGTATCCTTATGACACATTTCTGTCAAACTCTCGGATGGGGAGTTTGGAAAGCTTAATCAGGGAAACACAGCCAGAGGGCATTGTTATTGATGGTGTCAGGGAGGCCATTGTACTAGGTAGCAAGCACAAAGGGCCTGACCTCAAGTGACCCCAGGGTCAATCCAAATGACTGTTTTGTTAATTCTATGATTTTAAAAGTCATCTATACCTACAAACCTTTGCATCCTACTGTATGTTACTTAAATGGACAAAATTATATTAATTCAGTAACCTACACCTACTGTATAAAACGGTATACCTACTCTAGATAATATAGCTAGGCTACCATACTTACTGTGTATAACGTATAGACTGTATATTAATAATACAGTCTATGATATTTAACGTTACATCCTGTTGTGAGCGCAGTAATGAATGGAAGCACCACCTGGTGGCCAAACAGGTCATGTTCCTTTCAATGGTAGCTGGAAGGCAGTTTAAGTAAATGTATTTCACCTGTTAAACTCAAACTGGACTCATTTTTATGCAGAGGTACTTATACACTCTTTGCGAAGATAGCTAGTTAGCTAGCTAGCTCTACAGCGGGCTAAAATGTTAGCTATGACAGCGACTAATGCTAAAGCAACTTCTTCAGTTAACGCTACATATTTTTAATGCCCCAACCTGTACAGAAGCTGCTTATTTTTGCTGATAGTCTTTGAAAATGACTTGTGCAAAATATGGTGCCAACGTTGCTAATGTTTACCAAGATAAACCTTACTTAGCTTACAACCTTAGCAGTTAGCTTAATTAGCTAGCTAGCTGTTTACCTGTTTCATCTGACGCGCGCTTACGCGCGCTCATATACACGACGGGCGCTGAGCTGTCTTCAGCAGTCCCCACGCGTATTCATAACTATAGCAAGTCATCGTGAGCATGCTGATTTTTAACCAGTGCCTTGAGGAAAGGATAAAACAAGATCGTCCAACGTTCAGTTTAATTAGAAATAATGAATCCTTTAAAACAGCATGTGAGTGTTCAAGCAATTTTCCATGTCTAATATTAAACGTGGTTTAATGACATGTCAGGCTGTTGCCCTTCCATGTGCTTGCTAGTGATACAATAGCCAATAGTTTGGCCATATATAATTGCTCTTGTCTTGGCTGGCAGTTGACCTTTTTTTAAAATATGTTTTTGTTTTTGTTAGTTGGTTAGTTGACATACTTAAGGGAACTATGTTAAGAATTGACATACAGTAAGCAGCAGCTTCCAACAAATAACCTATAGAATACTGTTTACTCTAATGCTTTTATTAACTTCTGTAGTGATGCTTTGCTGAAGCCAGAGCCATTTTGAAACATCACCTTCTTGTTTTGGTTCAGGGTGTGTGCCTTCTTGAATTGAATTTGTCCCATCCTTTTCATTGTTGTCAGTAATTTTCTGCAGAGTTAAATTCTTTCATCACTCTGGATGAGGAAGTGGAGGATATGCAGAGCTCCATTCTTGTTCTCCAGCAGCAACCCCATTAAGTTTGTCAGCAGCTGGCCCAGGCACAACTCTCTGCAGCCACCTCTGCAACCCAAGGCCACACAGAACCTGCACACAACAAAGATTTTGGGAAGGGGTGACGAATCGGCTGGCAATACAACCCCTATTCATAAGAAAGCAACAGGGCCCTCTGGGGAGATGGGTAGCAGCAACACAGACCAGCATTATGTACCACTCTGTTGGCACAGAAAGTAAACTCTCCAACTCTAATCTCTCTTAAGGATGTGAAGCCCATGAGACCATGGACCCACCCGCAGGTAGTGAAACCCCCCTAGCACAGCATTCCACTGACACAAACTCAAACTCTCAACGGGAATATATCAACAGCACTGCAGACTCACATCATGCACAACAGGTTGAATGTTTAAACACAAGCTTACTATACTTTAAAGATGCACTCTAAAATTTGAACAGAAGTAGAAAACGTGAATAGTGACTGTATTCAATATCCTGAATGATGACCTGTGTCATCAAAGCTTAGAACTGTGTTTTCTGAACTCTTGTTTTGAATACTGACTGAAGTGTCCTGGCCTTTAATGGTTATACAATAGACAGCTTACATTTTATAAACCTTAAAGATCCATCTACTAGATGTTGATGTATTTCACTGGATAAGCTAAAACAAAGTCATGGAATTCATCCTCTGGGGATCATGAATGTCTGTACACATGTTCATGGAAATCCATCCAATTTCTTTTTTTAGATACAGTATTTCTTAGTCTCACTTTGCCAGACCATCCACACGCTGCGGAGCGGAGGAGGGTCTGGCTAGTCTACATAGCATTCTGGGATGGGAGTAAAACGTGCTCTGGTTTATTGGCATTCATAATTGTCATGGGCGGCGCTAAGCTCCGCACAGAGCTGCTGTAAAATAGTCATGCGCGACAAATCTCAGATTGGACAGATAGTCTCGCTAGCTGTCTCATTTTACCCTGCAGAGATCTGAGGAACAGTTAACCATAGTCCTCATAAATCCACCGGAGTTTAAAATTCCCACACAAAGAAAGCGGAAGGAAACAGACATTGGCGAAAATACATGCATCCGGCAAAATTTCCTGCAGCACTGGAGCAGTTCCGGAAGTGGAACGTCAAGGATTTAGACTAAATATTTCTTAACTTGAATATAATTTCAGTTATGAAGAAAATTAGTTTATCTATACAGTACATAATACGTTTTTCGTTTTTGAATTTGATCGGGCTTTGGTCATTTGGCCCTTAAAAAAACATTAACTTATGTGATTGTAGCTGAAGCCATTTAAAGGCATGGCTGACTTCAGCTTGTTCTCCAGAAAGAAATATCTCCATCTGGTGGTCATACCATTTAACTCATCACGGAAGAATGATGGGTAAAAAAAAAAAAAAAAAAAAAAAAAAAGCTCAAATCTTTGCCTCATCTATTGAGAACACTGACTCCATCAGAGCGAGTTAATGTCCAAGCAATGTATGTCACTGAATATTATACCACCGTTGTCATGGTAATTATTCATGAAGACAGGCTCTCAGCTTTGCTTCCATTTTTTTTTTCTATCTCCAGGAAACGCTGCATCCCTTTGGCCACATCCATCTAGCAAGCAGGCAGTGTGGTGGGGGAATTAAAGTGACACAGCTATGTTCTGTGAAAGTAAAGCAGAGCAGCTCACAAGGGTGATATCTTTAAAGGGGGAATAGCCTTTTTATAGACAAGCCTCATTGAGTATCCTCTTCAGAGTTCTATAGCCTTAAAGAAGACAGGAGTTAATTTGTGGATAACCTTTAATTTATCTCTAACCCTTTGGACAGGGGGGTGCTTTGTTTACATGCTTTTCTCTCTATTGGTTTATAAGGCACAGAGGAACAAGCATCTGATGCAGAGGGTACTTCTCCGCACAGCGCACTTGGAAAGCGACCCGAAGGCATCTTGAAATAGAAATTCAAAAGGAGGAGGGAGAGGAGGAGTAGGAGGAGAGAAAGGAGGGGGCTTTAGAGTGAGAGCATTGGTATTCCAGGCTCAAAACCTAGCATGGCTGTGCAGAAGAAACACTGTGACATCCCTCCATCACAGGGACCTCTTTCTACACGTACCATCGAGAGCCAGAAGAAGAGGAATGGATTTGAAAGAACAGGAGGTTAGTCGCGGTTATCTTTGCTTTTGTATGGTATCCGATCAAAACAAGCCTTTCCTTGAAGCAAAGCCAGAACGACTGTAGATCACAAACCAAGGATCATCTGCTCATATTGATGACGCAGGAATAGGATATATACAGTACATTCCCTGTGAGAAATAATTTATCATTCTGTAATTGAGCATGGATACCATGAAGATGAGGAAATCAGGGGGCATTTGTGGACAAAATACACATTGAATAATCAGCATCCTGATATTATGAAACCCTAAAGTAAATACATCCCCCCCCCCCCTTTGTGCATTTATACAAATAACTTATCAGTCTTGTGTGGTGCCTTTATGTCTTGACCTTTTTCGTTGCTTGTTTTAGTCATCTCCATGAGGACTGATCAGGTGCTAGCCTGTTCTCCGAGCCTTTTATACGCAGGCAGTTTATAATGGCCGTTTCATTTGCAGCTGACCCTAAGGCCATACCAGTTCATTTGGAACATATTCTTCAAGCTTATTAGTTTTTATTAGCCCCTTCACATCATCTGTTGTACTAAAATATGCATTTACAGATAGTAGAAAATACAAAATATCAAAGGAATATTGTGTCAGATTATGAAAAATAAAACCTGGAAGAGGTCAGAGATATTGCTCTTATTTTTTAACATGCTGTCCCCCCCACTTCTAGACAATGGTGGTTATATCAAACCAAATTCACAGGCAAAGAAAACCGCCTGTTCCGTCAACAAGGCTGCCGAAATCTGTAACACAGCCCCACGGGCCACTGCAGGTTTGATACAGTTCTCACATTTATTTTCTTTTTTAAATCAGGCAGCTGTTGTCTTATTAGAATATTGGATAATGACTTTTAGCATTTTCCTTTCCTTTTACAGACTTGTCTAGATTTTGCTTGAATGTTTAATATAACTAATAGTATTCTTATGCAATTTATGGCATCACAGCAATGACAATAAAGTATCATTTTGCCCATGTAGTGGCTAATGGACTAAATGTTGATGAGAGGCTGAAAGCGGCACGGGAAAGAAGACAGGAGCACCAGAAGTTACTTGGTATGTGACACTTAATGCATTGTCCTAAATTTCTAATAAGATAAACATACATAACCCAAGTTATCTATATATACTGGTTAACTTTTTTTCCTCAGTGTTTCGGGAACAGGGCAGGCTGGAGCGGGAGCAGCGGGCCAGGCGATACTATGAACAACAACTGCAGGAGCGCAAGAAGAAACTCCAGGACCAGAGGCTCAGAGAGGAGCGGAAGCGTGCTGCTGTGGAAGAGAAGCGCAAGCAGAGACTGAAGGAGGAGAAAGTGAGTTTTGATGGAGGAAATGAAAAACTTTCTTTTTTTAGTAAAGGCTGATGCTTTCACAGCTCTGGTGTTGAGTAACATCACCACTAAAGCCTATTTTCCTGAATTAAGGAGCGATATGAGTCTGCAGTGCGTAGGACAGTGGAGAAGAGCCAAAAGGTCCAACAGAGCCTCGGTCAATACTCGAGAGGAAGGAAGCTCACCAAGAATGGTAAGTAGAGATAAATGTGCTTTCTTTTTTTCCCCCTCTCTTTTAACATAATCTTTCTAAACTCATAACACCATACTTAACCGTATCTGTTCTCTGTGTAACATATCTTAACACAACAACTCCTGCAGTGCCTTATCTTTTTTTATCTTTTTTTGCTGCCCTTAAAATGTATATACTGATCAATATGGTAGTTCCACGTCGCCTGCCACTGACAACCTGGGAGAAGAACTTGGTCAATCGCCTGCTTACCCCTACATACTCTTATCTGGCCAGGAGCAAGAGTGCTGGTTGTCAGTCAGGAGACCAAGGTACTCTTCCTCCATGATAACAGAACGCAGCCTGATTTAATATTATGGCAACGCAATGCTAATTGTTAGTAGTGCATTTGTAAGATACTACTACGACTAACCAACTGCTCATTTCCCTCTCTGTTTTCGCGTTGCTTCACAATTTCATCACTGTTTCCGTCATTTGTGCATATCTCCTCCAATTTCCCATAATTATGGCACAAATCACTGCCTCAGTTGTCCATGTTTGTCGCCGTGCAGTTTCATTCCACTCCATGAATTCCACCACCACCACCCCTCACAAACCCCAGCCCCACTCTGGTTCAGCCCACCACTGGCCATCTCCCTCCCCCAGGCCCAACAACAGCCAGCACAGAAGCATCAATCTGGCACAGGTAATTCTTGGACTCAAAGATGAGAAGAATTATGTAAAAAAATATATATATTTCTGATAACCTTTTCTTTTTCGGTTTAGATCACAACAGCAAGACAGCAAGATACTAATAAGAAGAACTCAAATACCAGATCTCCTGCCGTCAACACCAGTTTGAAACCTGCCAAAGATACACAGAGCAGAACAACCTCTCCCTCACCTAAACGGTAGGTCAAATGTTAGACCAAAAACATCCTCTGTACATTCATGACATAGTGACAGTAATCAGAACAAAGTGGGACATCTACTCTCTTCTACTGGATCTTAAAGGACCCTCCGAAGATCAGTCAGCAGACATTCAACCCCGCTGCAGCTCGAGCTCCCGCCAGTCCCTGAGGAAGATGGTGCTCTTTGTAGTTCTGCCCTCTCTCCTGGTAACTCAAGGCCTGTCAGGACATCACATGAAGGTCAGCGGAAGAAAACGAGGGATGAAAATCCACCAGAGGCTCCATGTTCGAACCTGCCCGACAAAATATCAGCAACTACAACCAGAACAGCTGCAGGATATAGAAGTAAGCTAGGGAAAGGCCTAGGCCTGCAGTATTTAAAGTGGCATTTAATGTGTATTGAAGTTGATATTATTTGTTTTCAGGCCCTCCCCAAACGCCTCCTCATCCAGCTCCACAGCCTCCTGAAGTCACGTGCAGGCCTTCAGCTGGGACTTCAGACCCAGGGGAGGCCTCACGTCTCCTGGCTGAAAAGAGGAGAGAGGCCCGACTACAACGGGAGAGAGAGGAGCAGGAGCGCCTGCAAAGAGAGGAGGCCGAAAGGTAACAAGCATGTCCACCTATGAGGCAGAAAGGCCATTAAGACTGTCGTAGTACAATTTGATTATTTGATATGATTTGATTATTGGACATACATTTATGTCCAGGCGGAGTCGTGAAGAACTGGAACGCAAGAGGGCAGACGAGCGAGCCCGACAGCAGGCCGAGGCTCAGCGTCTCATAGAGGAGAAGATGAGAAGGGAGGAAGAGGAGCAGAGAAAAGCTGAGGAAGAAAGAGCTCAGGCTATGAGGGAAGCCACCCTTCTGCAGAAACAGGTGGGAACTGCAAACATTCCTCAGTGCATGAGGGAATTTACAGAAGAAACCACCTCTGCCCCCACAGGTGTCCTTGTGGATGCTTTTTGTGTCTTTTAACTCCTTTTATGTTTTCTCTGTTTATATAGAGAGAGGAGGAACAAGCCAGAGAAAAGGAAAAAGCAGAGCAGATGAAACAAGAGCGAGAAATACTCGCACAGAAAGAGGAGGCGGCACGCCAAGCAAGAAAAAAGGTGACATTTTTGACAAAATGTATTTGATTTTATTTGATAAAAAAAAAAACTTTATCCGTATCCTATGTATGATCTGTGTTCATAAAAATAATGAAATCAAAAGTAAGTTTTGATATAAAATAACCTGACTGCTAGATTGTTTGTTACCCCGTGTGATGTGATCCTGCGATTATGTCGCATGATCTTGTGATATCGCGAGAATCCATCTGCTGTGTAAGGTAACATTGTGACAGCAATTTAATAAAAGCGGTTTTCTTTTCCAGCGACTTGAGGAGATCATGCGGAGAACCAGAAGGACAGATTCTCCTGATACGGTGAAATTTACTGTTAAGTTTTTGTAAAAGTACATTGCCCCTGGGCTCTTATGACACACATCCAGTATTCACTAATAAATAACCAACATCTAAAAGCGTGTCCTTGACCAAATTGGTTATTCCTTTTTTTAAAACACAGAAATCTGTACCAGTGAAGATTTTGCCAAATGAAGCCCAACCAAAGGAAAACAATGTGCCTGTGCACAATGGCACCATAGAAGATGTTGTCAAGCTGCCAGTGGGGACGAAAACTTCACAGCTGGGGCTGAACAACGAGGAGGACATGGTACCTGTTGTGGCCTTCAAAGAACGCAGGTCCCTCAGGACTCTCACAGGCCTGGAGGAAATCCAGACCCACCAACGAGCAGGTGAGACACAACCAGCAGATCACTTAAGAACGCTTATCCTCAGGGTGGGACATTTTGGCTCTGTCTAGTGCCTTTTAATTTAGAAGTCAGGCACCTTACGGACCTAGACACTTACAGACATGTCCCATCATCGGTCAGGTTGGTTACCAATTTCGGTTACAGACCACACAAATAGGAAGTCATTTAGGTTGGTGGATAAGAAATTTCCTACCATGGTGGTCTCTATAGACAATATTCAAATCAAAGAGGAATAGTGTGCACCTCCAACATAGGTACAGTACATGTGCAGGACAAAACACAGCAGCAAAGGAAAAGAAAAGAAGCACTGGAAAAAAAAAAAGCTCTTCATCAATGTGCAACCGCCTCTCCTTTTTCTGTAGTATCCATTAATAAAAAGTCCAAGACTGGATCATAAATGTACTACTACTTCTCTCTGAAGCTGCTCTGACACCTTTTATTTAATATCTTTTTGTTTGTCTCCCTACTGTGCATTCTTCAGAGGTCATCTGAGCACCTGCGAAGTGGGCAGACGTTTAAGGACTTTGTTGGAGAGCTGTGATTTCTCTGTGAAACACAGGAGTTACTGCAGTACAGTCATTTTGCTGCCCTTCGGCACCTTTAAAGAGCATGTAAGATTACAGCCTTGCCTCTCACCGAGGACGTCAGCATTTGGTCACGTTTCTGTGTGTAACCAGTGGCACAAATATTGTTAAGTTATTTATTACTTTCTTCAGTACAGCAGGTTTCTGAACTAGAAAGGACTATCCAAAAACGAGTAGATGTAGACAGTGGTAATAATAGTTTGCTGGCCTCTGTACAGATACTAGGAATAGCCATTCTAACAATCACAACATATGTTAGCCATTTAATTTTTTGCTTATTCCGGATATTTCTTGCGATCTAAGCACTTTTCCCTCCTCAGTTTTGTCACTGTGGAATTAGAATAGCTTGAGTGGTGGTTTGCACTAAGAACACAAGATTTTAGGTTGTTGGTGAAAGTTCCTTTCATGAATTTATTCCTAATTTAACCTATATTTTGTGAAGTAAAGCAATCACGAATTTCAACGCTGCTAAGGAAATTAGTTTCCAAAGACTTTGCTTTAGTTTTGTGAGTGTTGTTTTAGAGAATACAATGCACAAAGCCTTTATTGCACTTGACAGTTGCTTTGTTTGATATTGCGCAACCACTTTACAAAGGAAAGTTTGAGGCGTAGGAGGTTAAATAGGTTTATTATAATAAAAGTATATAAAAACAAATGTATCTGATCATCAATATTTGATCTTATAGTTGAAGTATTGCTTATAGCTATCACTTGTTAACCTGTTAAAGTTGAAATATATGCCATATTTCATTAAAGTTGGAACTATGCCGCATCTCTGCCTTGTTTTTGACTTAATTTGTTGACTCTGAACATAAAAACTCTATATTAAAAAACTATAAAAAAAAAAACAACTATAAAAAAAAACAACTATAAAACAATATAAAAATGCTGCTCGTCTATACAGTGCATGAATGTAAAAACTGCTTACAGTCCACACTTTGCACATATCTCAGTATTTGTGCTGACAGAGTCAAGGGTTCACAGAAGATGGAGAAAGGGGCTGAATCATTTGCAGCAGCCGTCTGGTTTCCTCCGTCTGCGCATGCACCTTCCAGAGCTGAGCCTCCAACTCACTGTTAGCCAACAGAGACGAAAAGTCTCCATCTGCAGAGGACAACAGCACAAAATAGGCTAAGAACCACTGAACTGCAAAGCCTGATTATTCTAAATTTGTTTAGGGATAAGAGAATTATACGATAATTCAAATGGCTGCAGTACCCTTGGTTGCTTAATAAGTAGGTGTACAACAAATACTAACCTTTCTTGAGGTTGAATATTGTAGCTATGCCAAGCTGCTGAAACTTAACATCTTTATTTTGGAGAAACACCAACAGGTACTCCACCATGGTAGTGTAGTGAGGTCTCAGCAACTGGACCATCTCCCCTAGGTGAATAGTAGAAGACAGAATATAACTTAAAGGTCCCATGACATGGTGCTCTTTGGATGCAAGGTGGGCATGGTGGAGGGTGGGGGTGTGGCCTTGACCAACTGCCACTTTGCTCGTTTGAAAGCCATGATGTCACTCTCTCATGGGTGGGCCAAATTCTCTAGGCGGGCAAAGCAGAGAAAGGAGAGGTAACCTTGCTCCTCATGACCTCATAAAGAGCAAGATTCCAGATCGGCCCATCTGAGCTTTCATTTTCTCAAAGGCAGAGCAGGATACCCAGGGCTCGGTTTACACCTATCACCATTTCTAGCCACTGGGGGACCATAGGGAGGCTGGGGGAAACATTAATATTAAAAAACCTCACAAAGTGAAATTTTCATGCCATGGGACCTTTAATGTAATAATATAAAACCAGCAATTAACACTTGCACATAACAGTACCAGTCATTTCTAGTTTGCTGATGATGGCCGCACTGTTGTATGACAACCAAGGATTTTGTATTTGTCCCGACAACTTCACAAGTCTTGAAACTTGCTCTGATGTTATTGTCAGCGACATGTTAGACTTAGGTGGATCTGAAATAGTGACAAATAGTGAAAGATTATAAAAAATATTAATAAAAAATAGAGATCTTATTATGTCATTTGCGTTATATTTCACAGCAAAAAAATTCGAAACAGAACAGATGATGTGGAGCTAGATCTGGCAATACTAGACTACTCACCCAAAGCGGTGAGGTGATGTAAGCATGACGTCACATGCAGCACAATGTCATCTGATAGGGACTGAGACAGAAGAGCCCTGAGGAGTCCTGATAAACACAGACTTTCCATCACAGCCTAGATAATGATGGGATTAAATACAGCTTTATGAGTGTATCAATCTGGGGCACCATGCACAGACAAATCATGTTTTTACAACAGACATGAAATCCTGAATTGCAGCCTTGGTGTACCTGTTGTCCCATGCTGGAGCTACACAGTTCAGTGATGATCTTGCAGCTGTGTGTGATAATGACAGAGCTGGATGTGTGATGATGTAGCAGCTGGCCAATTTCATCCAACAGTCCTTCATTTACCAGGACGTCCTGGAACTAAACCACGGAAATATTATCAGTATTAGGATGTAAACACAACAGTGATTTATTATTCAAGTACATACAATGGAGTGTGCAAAAAGAACATCAAATTATTTTCGACCACTTCACAGCTGTAACACATCACAAATGGTTACCAACGTCATTATTATGATCCTGCTGACTGTGTAGGAAATCGTACATTGTTTGGTGGGTGTGCCGACAGTGCAGACAGTAGCGTTATGGCTGACTCGGTCCACACAGGAGAAGAGGTTTTTAGCAGCGCCTTTAGAGGCAACACACAGTCGAGCTCCATCAGCTGCTCCTGAATCAGAACTACACTAAAAAAAAAGAAAAAACAAAAAAGGCAAACAGCATCTGCTTTGGGTATGGTATCAATATCTGGCTTCATTGTTTATAATTACCATTCTTTGAAAGGGTTTTTAGGCATCTGCATGCTTGTGTTGAATTCTGAAAAAAAAATTACATTTTTTTTTTTTTAATTTAACATTGTTGCTGATTTACTTTCAATCTCAGCCACTAAAGTTCACAATTACCTTTTGCACAGATGACGACATGAGTGTCAGTAGAGACTTTAACAAAAAATGACCCCCAATGCTGAGCAACTTTGGGTGATGCTTCTGGACAGCAGCGATGTTGCACAGAGCGGTGCAGCTGTAAAACTGAACCTCTGAATCTGAGGACTGCAGCAGAAGTATCAGGACAGGAATGGCCCCTGCTTGACATAAGATCCTTGTCGACCAATCTTATAAAAAAAAAAATTAAAAAAAAACAGAAGAGAATGTTCTGGTTTCCATGTTATGTTCAAGCAAAATAACACTGGAAAGAACATGAACACAGCAGCTTCGGGTTTAATACAAAATATATGAATATTGAGATTTAAAAAAGGACATTATCCCACCTGACTGTGTGAGATGTAACAGAGCCCAGGTGGCGTTCTGTTGCACCTGTGGGTCGTAGGATTTTGCTAAAGCCAACAGTGGCATTATTCCATCCACAGTGACAGCTTCTCTGTTTGATTCTGTATGAAAAGAAGAAGAAAAAACCTGCACACAGCTAATCTAGACAGAAATATAATGGTATGTTGTGTCTCTGCAGTCAAAAGACATTTTAGGCGAGCCAGGGTGAACTATTAAACTATTTAAAGACTTGAAGACAGAGTCCTTCCTGTCTAAACAAACCTGAGGTGGACAACATGGTGACGCAGGCACATAGGTGAGACTGAGCGGTGGCATCACCAGACTGGAACATTTCCAGTATGGGCACCAGCATCCCCATTTCAATCACTAACTCTTTGCACACTGAAATCAGATTTCATGGCCAGTGATTACAAACATCTGATCCACATAAACTAGGTAACTTCAGCTGTGATGCATTGTTTTTTAAAACAACTTAAAAAAAGAGGAGAGGGTAAGGATTATAAATATAAATACTGATTCTTGTCTCTTACCATTATTCTTTACCAACAGATTGACCAAGGAGAGAGAGATAGTCTTTTGCACATCTAGGTCAGTTGATAAAAGTAAGGCCATGACTGGCTCCATGAAGACATCTGGTAAGGGCGATTTCACTGGAACACACAAAGCAAAAAAGAATAAAATGATGAAAAGACACAAATCATTGCTGTTGAAGAAGCAAAATTTCACAAGTCAGTTAAATTTCTTGATGCCCAAAGAATGATCTACAAGTTAAATACAATCTTAATTAGCGGTCAGTCTCACTAGCGAAACCCACATTTTTGTTTTAAACATGAAATAGGTGACTGCTGGTTGGTTTAAAATTCAAATCCTAAAAGAGATATCCGACCGGTGTTCTATCAACAACAACCAAGTAAACTATAGGAATCTGTCAACGGACACATTTATGCAAAATATGTGGTCACACATTTGCATACTGCTGGATATAACGTGTACTTACCTATAAATACAGTGATCTGACTTTATAGGAGTCATTGCTTCTGTCGTTACCAGTTTATCATAGTAAATGATATCATACTGTGGGATTTCAAAGTTATATCTATTTATTATAGCTTCATAATGACACTAAAGCTCATGCATGCTGGAAATGATTTGCCAAGTGCCAACCCTAGAAAAAAAAAAATACAGTTGAAAATTTGCATGATACCAGTCATCCGTTAGAGAGCTTATCTCGACAGTGAGTGATATGAGAAACCTGAAGAGAAAACAATAGTGTCATTCTATGCATCACTGATCTGTAAGCCATTGCTATAATGAAGATAGTCAAGCAACATAAAAATCTGTTTGAGTTCTTTACTCACAATGATGACTGAGATGTAAATAATACAAGGCTGCAGTCATTTGTAGATCAGTGTTTTCTGAGGTCGCAAGTCTGCTCAAAGCTTGTAGATTCCCCAGATTAAGTAGAGTTTCATCATCTAAGAGAAGAAACACATTAACAATAATCAATCTCCCAAAACTTGAGTTGATCAATGATTGATTTTTATACATGTGTATTTGGGTATACTTGCAATTTAGTGTCCCAAATTCCCCATACAATGTCCTTAATTAATTATATACCTGCTAAACCACCTGTGCTACCCTAACCCTACCCTTACCCTTAACCCTAACCTGTCTCAAATAATCATCATATATAAATAATTTGTGACACTAAACTGCACGTAAGCCGTGTATTTGTGTAAATACCAAGCACAAGGGTTTCTATAAACTACTTTTATGATATGATACAAGGAGAATTTGTTTTCTAAAGTAACAAATACACTGGTGATGTAGGCTAACTGTCTGCTCTTCTCAATTTAAATTGCAGATCTGTATCAACTGGGTAGACTTTGTCTCACAAAAAAAAAAAAAAAAAAAAACAGATAAGGTCTGCACATGTGTGTTTGCCCTCCACAACAATGCTAATGTCTACAACAAAGAAAAGGAACGGCTACAGTGTTCCTACCATACAGCAGGTGTAAAGAGGGCAACTCTTGCGTCCTCTTCCTCAGTAAACTCCCGTCAGGTGTACTCCTAAAGCAGGTGCACTGAGAAAGTTCCCTGAAAACGTCCATCATTTTTTGCTCAAACTCTCTGCAAACCTTCCTTAAATGAACAGTAAATTCTTTAAGCAGTCGGGAGCATTCTTCACAAAAGCCAGAACCAGAAGCCATGGCCACATCTTCACTATAAAGGCATGGCACCTGCAGGTTTCACACAATCTGCATATAGACACGCCTACTGGGCTAGAACGTCACGTGACTGTAAGGTAAATTACAGTTTTTTTTACAATACATTTCATTGGGTTACAGCCTCCTCTATATTATATATAGAGGAGATTTTATATATATATAAAACGTATCTTTCTTATTCTTTTTGTGTGTTCTAATTGTATTTTAAAAAATAATATTTTTTTATATATTATATATATATATATATATATATATATATATATATATATATGCAGCTGCGCCACGAAAATAATATGCATTTTAATAGTGGAAAGTAAACGTTTAAAGTTATTTTGTATTATATTTTATGTTATTTCCATGGTTAGGCTTGAGAGATTGTTTCAATCTCATTGGTGAATTTGTTGTTGTTGTCTGTACGTCACAAACATGGTCGCCACGCTCCGCCCTCACGTTCACCCCTGTTGTGGTTGACTTGGAAACCATCGCAGCGTCGTTGGGGACGTTGGAGGACAGCACAATCACTGCAGGGTAGATACATGTAGTTATCGCTACCCTTAGTAAACTCATATCAAGCTCTTGAATGCATCTGTTTGGAATATGGTTTGTTTTGAGGCTCAAACGGTTTGTTGAAGAAGCTAAATTGTACTGTACGAAACGTAGTAGCTAAGTTAACAATGCCACTTATAATAGCTAACGTTAGCACATAGCAAGCTAACGTTACCTAGCTAGCTAGCTAGCGATTAGCGTTAACTAACTGTTGGCGTCTCACAAAGGTTGCTTTTCCTAAGATTGTTTTAGCCTCATCCAAGCAGATAAAACCAAAAACACGATATGGGCTTGATATGGGTTTTTTCCATCCAAATTGCTAAACTAATTGTGCACGTTACAAGCGTATGATGATCCAGCAGAGATTTTGTGTGCAAGCGGTAACGTTATCCCTGTTTTGTGTTTACAGGATGAAAGACTTCCCTTCCTGGATTACTCTTACTTTGCACTCAGCATGAGAGACATAACGGTGCCTGAGGATGCCAGCAGGTGAGCTGTTCTGCTGTCCCCTAAACACACCAGTGGTAGAAGAAATAATCAAATCGTAGTAATACCACAGTGTGAAAATGCCCCGTCCTGCAATACAAATTGTAACGTCACAGAAGTAAACTTGAAGTATCCAAAGTAAAGGTTCTTTCTCCTTTTAAACTCTCATATTATTATATATATCATATTAGTGGATTATTCTTATTATGTATGCAGTGGCAGCAAGTAAGCATTTTAATGTTGTAGGCCTATTTGATCGAGGTGGGGGCTAACTATTTTACACACTGTTGGGTAGTTTAATCTTTGTTGAAATTCTTTTGTATGTATGCAAAAAATGTAGTGAATAAAAAAAAACCACCTGAAATGTGGTGGAGGAAAAGTAAAATGGAAATACTTAAGCACAAGTACCTCAAGATTGTACTGAAGTACAGTATTAGAAAGCATTAGTAGGAGTAATAAATGCACCCTTCATCACAGCAACACACACTTTTTTGATCACATAGATTTATCTGATCGTCCATAGCCACTTTGCCCATTAATTATAGTGTAGTAATGACAGCGTAACCTTTTTACAGGTGAGAGTGATGACCGGGCAAAGACCCGGGAAAGATTCAATGAAGTCTTCAAGAAATACACTGATTCAGAGAAGAAAAAGTTGAAGAAGAAAAACACGGAAAGTCAGGAGACTATTGTGGTATGTGTTCTAAAAGGTTCAAATCACACCTGGTTCTTTAGTTAATCTCCTTCCTCAATACTGCAAAGTTATGCAAAAAAAAAGTGGCCGACCGAAACATTGACATCTACTACTCTCCCTTCCCCCTGTTTTTTTTAGCTTCAGAATCTAAAAAAGAATCTCAACCTTGAGAAGGACATTGAAGAGGATGAGACCATCCTCCAGAACACATATCACCCCGAACAGGGCAGCCCTCGCTACACCAAGAATAAACGAAGAGAGAAGGAAACAGCGGAAAAGGTTAATATCAACAACAGTACAGACCAAGAAGAGACTCAAACGTCAAAAAGCAAGAGGAAAAGTAAGAGGGAGCTTCCCTCCCCCCCTGTACCTGAGGATACCACAGGTTACATCCAGCAGGATGCGGATGCTTCCTATTCTGAGATTGCTTTAGAGCCAGATGATGTAGGTGGTGGAAAGGAACCAAAGAGAAAAAGTAAGAAGGGGAAAAGCAAAGGAGAAACAGAGACCAAGGCGGAGAGTCAGGTGGAGGATGCAGGGGAAACGCTGCTGCATCAATACCAGCAGCAGATTGCACAGGAGGAGCAGAGCACTTTAAAGAAGACAAGCGCCAAGACTGAGGAAGACAGTGTTGTCTCCCAAAATGTTTCGCTAAATAATGATGTTGGAAAGAAGAAAAAGAAAAAGCTGAAATCTCATATCACACAGTCGGAAGTAGGGTGTGTATATCTACTAGTGTGATATAGATTTGTTGTTATTTTTTTACATTTAGTAATAACGCTACAGGCTACAGTTTCTAGCAGCATATTGAAGTAAGATATAATACTTTTTGGTCCACTAGGGATGAAGATGAAAATGCTGACCAGGATGCTGATGTGGACAACGAAACTGAATCCAAAGGAAAGAAAAAGAAGAAGAAGAAAAAACATGGTAACTGGATGTTAATTGTCAGGCACATTCATTGTCATGAAGTCATTTAAAAATCCACTAAAAAGTCTGTACAATGTTGATGAATTTTTTTTTTTTGATTTCCAATTTTTCAGTTGTCAGAGAAGAGAGTGAAGCTGAGGCAGAAGTACCACAGAAACCAACATTTGATGACAGCCTTGTGCTGGGAGTGTACATACACAGAACAGATCGCCTCAAGACTGACCTACTGATCTCACACCCCATGGTGAAGATACATGTTGTCGATGAAAGCACTGGACAGTATGTGAAGAAAGAAGACTGGTGAGAATGGACCCTCTGAGACACATACATTACTGTAGATTAGATCAGTGTTTAATTCAGTGTTCTATTGTGTTTTTACATCACTATTGGTTTGGTAACAATTGTCTTTCCATCGTCAGGTACATTCTTTCTTTGTAACTTGTAACATTTGGACCGTAGCTATTTGTGTGTGTGTAGGCATGCTCTACAGTTATGTTAACATGTCATTTCAAAGGGAGTAGAGGGTGGTGAAAACTAGGGCTGCTCCCTCTTAGTCAATTAGTCGACTAATTGGTCATTTTGGTCTTAGTCAACTTAGATTTCTTTAATCGATTAGTCATGTTTTATGCTCTTTTCATGCCGAATGGCTTATTTCCGAGCACATCTCTGGAAAACACAATAATTAAAGTGGTGCTTTTGCATGACTCTTTGCAGAGAAACTCAGATTTACAGGTCTGTCGATTAAATCAACTAATCGATTAGTCGATACAATTGAATGAGTGTTAGTCGACTAAGAATTTCTTCAATCGAGCGCAGCCCTAGTAAAAACCTTTTTTTGAATGAACATAATTTACTGCAAACTCCCTAACTGTATGGCTTCAGTTTCAGTATTTTTACAGTATGTATTTGCTTGAAAATTAAATGTGTCTGTCTTGTTTTTCATAGCCATCGGCCAGTCTCCTCATTTTATGAGCAAGAGAGCGTTGACCACATTCTCCCCATCATGACTCAACCTTTTGACTTCAAGAAGAAGAAATCCATCATCCCTGAGTGGCAGGAACAGATCATCTTCAATGAACGCTTTGGTTACTTTGTTCAACAGAATGATGAAAGCCCCAGAGTTATACTCCTCTTTGAAGTAAGAGACACTTTATTTCTACATAGTTGGCCAATTTCAATGTAGCTGTAAATAATTGTTCATATTTAAATGTTTCGTAAAGATCCTGGACTTCATAACCATGGAAGAAGCAAGAGCTAACGCTGATGTTGACAAGCATACACGAGGATTCAGAAAGATTGCATGGGCATTCCTCAAGGTGCTATATTTAACTCTGGTCATTTAGAAGGAATGTTTTTGAACTGTTTTTTTTTTTAAATACTCGTTTCACAATTTTACCCGTATCCTTTAGCTTGTCGGCACAAATGGTGTGCTGAATATCGACAGTAAACTTCGCCTCCAGCTCTTCTTCCCTCCACCTCGGGCAAAGAGACAAGCAAAAACAATTGAGGTGGTCGAGTGGTGGAGGAAGTACCCCCGAATAAAATATGCATCCACCCTTTATGTTACGGTGAAAGGCATTAAACTCCCTGAGCATGTAAGTTAGTTGTTGCTTTATAGCTGCTATTATTGTAATTTTTGTCTTTTTATAATGAATCCTTTTGTCCTACATTTCTACTGTAGGAATGGAGATATTCAAATAGTTGACGTGTTACATATTAATAGTGATACTGTAGATTATTTTGTTTTAGATATTCTGGTGTAAAGTCAAGCCACACATGGATTCAGTAATGTGTTGGGATGGTTTTTGTTCTGCAGGTGGACCCCAGTATGCGGTCCATGATGGCACTGCAGGAGGAGAGGGGTAGCACGTCCTACAGTGACCTGCAGAATGAGGTCACCAAGAGAAGCCTGACGCAGCATCTGGACAGCAAGCTGCCAGCCTTGAGATGGAGCAGGCTGCCCGGACAGGTTGGTGGAATCAGGAATTATTATTTGATGTCAAAATAATATCTTTATCATTGCAAAATATAACTCGTAACAGTCTTCGCTACTCATTCTTATTAGCTGGTAATTTTTTTTTTTGTATAATATTCTCTGTTCAGCTGTATTATTACAAATCATTCTTGTGGATTGTTTAAATGCAATACATCATGATGATAGGGGTGGTAAGGTTCATTGTATCAACAACAGAGTTCAGTTTTATTCACACAAGTTAAAAGACAAGTAAAATCATAAGACATAATGCAGATATGTGAAATGGGATACCCTGGTAAACTATTTGAAGCTTGTGTATAGGGGCCCAGACACTAGCAAATAATACACATTATAAATACTATCATATTGTTTGGATAAAAAAGGAACACGTATTATACAATAACGTTAGAACCTACAAAACAAAACCTAACCCTCCGTAAGTGGTCCCAAGACATTTATTCAATCAGTCTAAGCATTGGTTAAATAGATAAGATGCAATAAACATAAACTTATAACAAGCGAGAATAGCAGTAGAAATAAAATAAAGATTTCAGAGTCACTAGTTTAGAAGTCCCCAGCCGTTTAGAGTATTCAAGATTTAACATATTTTAGTAGTAATTGTTGTCTTAGTCTCTTTTTTGAAAGCAGACACAGACAAAGACATTTTTATAGTGTTATCATCCTCATTCCAGACCTGTGGCCCTCGGCAGACCACACTAAAGCTTGTGCATTTCAGTTTCCCATTTTTTACCCTTAATAAGATGCATTTTCCTTGTCTTATATGTACGCAAGGAAGAGTAGATTGGAATGAGGTCCCAAAGTACGTCTATAACATTATACAGGCATTGTGAAAGATATTACATTCAGCTAGCTTTAGAAGGCATTCAGACTTCAGAAGACACTCACATGCTTGTGTTTACATTAAAGCTGTTTCTGGTCACTGTGATCATTCCTCCTGTCCATAGTGGCTGTGCAGTGATCCCTTCTTAATGTAATGTCAGTATACGAGACGGGAGACCAAATCCACCTGTCCTTGTTGGATGTAACGTGACTATGATGTAAAGTTCAGCAGACGCTAACATGAGGCTTCATGTTGTTTTAACACAGACTTGAGCAAATGTGAACCTATCCTTGAAACATGGTTGACTGCACAAGCCTTACCAGTGTTCCTCTGTTAAAGGTCTGTCGGATTCCTAACAAGTCCATGCTGACACTCCGTGGCGGTCATATTGGCTGCTTCACAGTGCTCTTCTCTCATAGCGGGACGTTACTGGCCACTGCTTGTGCTGACAGAGATGCTTTTCCTGTAGTAGGTAAGCAACACTCATAGGCAACACCTTGTCTGTTTAAAAGTCCTCCTGGTGAGGCTCCTTTTCACTCCTCAGCAGAAAGCTCCAGCTTATTAACTTGCTGTTTATACACATTAGTCATAACCAGCTCTGGGGATGAACTCAGAATTCTACATCTTCCAAGCATATACAAAAAATGAATAAATGCACTGTTAAAAAATAAACCCATTCATTTACTCTTTCAGTGTATGAGATTCCCTCTGGCAAGGTTTTGGCTGGCTTCAGTGGCCATCTCAAAATAGTCTATGATCTGTGTTGGTCCAGAGACGATCGGAGCCTTTTGTCTGCCTCCTCTGATGGAACTGTCAAGTAAGTTTCTGTTTGTTAGATGGAAAAAAAATAGTGAGTGAATGAAAGAGTTGGTGTCACAGTGAGGAGTCCCTGCTGTTGGTTGAATTGCTTTAGTCTCACATTGCCAGACCTACCTCCACAGCGCTGTGCAGTAAGGTCTGGCTACACCATACATACATTCTAGGATAGGAGACAAAAAACCGCTCTGGGTTGTTTGTATTTCTTTAAACCAATCACAATCGTCTTGGGCGGTGCTAAGCTCCGGACACAGCGACTGTGGCTCTCCAAAATGGTCTCGGGTTGAACATTTGCACCCTGCAAAACAATACGCCACATACAATATTAAATTAAGTTAACTGTTCACACAATACAGCAATGTGAGCTATTTAATTTAGCAGGAAGCGTTGTTAAACGTAATTTGTTCTTACCAGTGTATCGCCGTGTGTATTTAGTCCATAGCAAATCCTCTCCAATCGGTCCCAAAACATCCCAGTTAGAGTGTAAATGCAGTAAACATATTCTTTTTTTTTTTTTTAAAGATAATTTTTTGGGGCTTTTCCCTTTATTCAAAAGTGGACAGACATGAAAGGGGGAGAGAGATGGGGGATAACATGCAGCAAAGGGCAGCAGGTTGGACTCAAACCCTGCGCCGCTGCAGGACTCAGCCGACATGGGGCGAACACTCCCACTGGATGAGCCAGAGGCCGCCCCGCAGTAAACATATTCTTTGTAAATCACAATGATTGTAAACAATCATTCACCTAAAGAACCAAGCAGGCCTGCTTTATTGCACAATCCAAATTTTCTTTAAAACTTGCCTTTTTCAGCGCCTAGCTTGCTAGCTCGAACCTCGAAAAAGGTTGTTGTTGTTTCCCGAAGCGAAGGGATTTTGAGAACGTCAACACACAGAGAGCAGAAGCGGAGGAGCAAAGCCTGACATCCGGAGCATGGCAGACTTTATCCTGGAAATGTACTTCTGTTGATCCAGGCTAGAATTGCTGTAATAACTGTTTGCCGTAGCACCTCTAGGGGGAGTAAGTACCCTTCTTAGTAGCTCACTATGTCTTTATGTTACCAGTGACACAGCATTTTTTGGGCTGTTGGGATTGTCTGACTCCAGAGTATTATTTAAAGAACAGACTCTATTTACACAAACGAGTTGTTTGCATTATTACATTTTTCTTGCCCTCCTCCCTCAGAGAGTGGAACATGGAGAGGCTTCAGGGAACGTCCCAGAAGGTGCTCCCTCATCCATCCTTTGTGTACTGTGCTCAGTACCACCCCACAGCCCAGAACCTGGTAGTAACCGGGGGCTACGACGCTCTGGTACGAGTGTGGAGGCTTGATGTCGATGATGTGAATGGCCAGCTGCTGCAGGAGTTTGAGGGTCACAACAGTTTCATCAACTCAGTTTGTTTTGACTCTGAAGGTATTGTGTTTTCATAAACTGTTGACCTGTCCATGTTGTGTGCCACCCAGTGCATGCAGGGATTGGCCCACAGCCAACCGTTACCCTGCACAAGTTATGAATGAATGCAAAGAATTATTCCCCTGAAGTGAATGATAGTGTTTATGAATAATGTTACATAAAATAGCTCTGTGATGAGCCTTGATTAAAGCCTTTACGCATGAAACTTACATATGGCTTGCCTTAGCTGTTGAACTATTTTCTTTGTTCCAATCCAAGATGGATTTTAATATACAATTCATAGTCATAAACCAACATGGAACACTGCGTATGTGAGCATGCCTGTGTGCATCTCAGTACATTTCTGAGGGACATTATATTAAGTATTTATACTACTACTGTCTGTTGTAAAGAAAATTGTGGCGCTCTGTGTTTATGATATGTGACGGTTGGCTTCTTTTGTAAGGAAATGAAGAATGTTCTACTTTTGACTTCTCATAACTGATGTTCCTTTCATTGTATTTGTTGTAATTAGGAAGGAGAATGTTCTCTGCAGACAATACAGGCCTAATCCTTGTGTGGAAAACTACAGTAAATGACAGCAAGCGGCATCCGCCATGTCATCGCTGGTGTATAGAGAAGGTACAGGAGATGATATTGTACATACAGTATACTTTAGATTTGTCTGCTTGTGCAGTAGAAACTTGTAAAGAAATGTGAATTTCTGCTCTTTTTGTCTTGGCAGAAATTAGATGAGAGTGACCTCAGAGGTGTCCCCATCAACATGCTGCAGCTCCATCCAAACGGGCGGAGCCTGCTCATCCATGCCAAAGACAGTGTCTTGAGGATGATGGACTTGAGAATGTGAATAAGAGGAGACATAACCTAAAAAGAAGCATCAGTAATTACAGGAAACAGTGACCTCTGTTCAGATTTTTGAGTGTCGCTGCAGGTTTGGGGGTTTGCTGTATAGCCACTTCATTTACCCAGTGCTAAAATGCTGACAAAATAAGCTGATGTCTTAAGTCTCGCTTCAAACCATAGTCACTGTTTCTCAAAATTACAGATAGGACTTTTTCAACTCAGGGGAATGTATCATAAAAATAATTTATGAATTCCATTGTGTTGCATAGAAAATAATTCTTGTTACAGTCCAAACACATACATATTCTTTGTTTAAACTTAAAATATCCATGATCCATCTTTTCAACAATGTATCTGTCCCTTTCAGCCTGGCTGTGAAGAAGTACACCGGAGCCACCAACTACAGAGAGAGGATCTATAGCACTTTCACGCCATGTGGGAACTTAATCTTCTCTGGTAGCGAAGATGGGATGGCATATGTGTGGAATACTGACACAGGTGAGAATCATTTATTTCGTTTTATCGTTTATTCAGTTTTAAAAGTATTCTGCACAGTCGCTCCAGCTGTCAGTTGTTCTGTTTTCTCAGGTGACCAAGTTGCAGTCTACTCTGAGCTTGGTTACTCCACTGCTCTCCACAGCGTGTCATTCCACCCTCACGAAAACATGGTTGCTTTCAGCGCCTTCGGTCAGAGCCAGCCTGTCCACGTGTACCTCTACGATCGCAGAGGTTTGTTTGCTTTTTTTTGTGTGTGTGTGGATGCAGCCCCTGAATCGCTAATTAACTGCGCTCAGATCTGGATGTTATTCAGTCAGCTGAGCTATTTGATTCCGTTGATACATACAGGCGTTCAAATACAAACTAAACTTAGACTATCATGCTGTATCACACAGTTTCCCAGCTGGAGGTTCACAATATAAAAGCTGCGAGCAGAGCCATATCCACAAACACCAGAACCATCAGAAACACACCTGACCCACCAGCGTTACAGGACAGGATGTCTACTGCTTCAGCCATGGATCAGTTTGCACAAGCAACAAGACTTGCATTCAAAATGCAGTGTGTTAAGGAGCAACTGGATTCAGTGCTTGTAAATATTCATCTTCTATTACTCTGAAATAAGTATATAGAGAAATACAGAAATTCAATATACACCAAAACTCACTTTCTCAAATCATTTTTAGGAACCACATCTGAGGTCTTCAACTTCTGGATACATGTATGAGCAAGGTACTGTATGTGTTTCAGATTTAAAATCTTGTGGAGTTTTATATAACGGACAGGGTGTGCTCCATTTCATCTTGATTGAGATGTTTTTGCAACACTGCTGTCCCTTTATTTACATGGAAAATAATCTGCTTTTGTGTGTTTGGCTTGCAGACAAAATGGGCCGTTCTCACACAGGGAGGAGCTTCACAATAGATTCTGGCACAGTGAGTTTATGATTAGTACTCCTTTGTAAAGGTGATGTAACCTGTCTAGCCTTTTACACCAACATTGATTTTGTCCTCTGTAATCTCTTTATATACAGTCAATGGTCTAAACCAGCTTGTTCTTGGGTTTTCGTCTCAAGTGCTGAGAAAGGAACACACCACAGAAAGTCTAGAAAGTTATACACTGTGTATTTTTTAATGATTAACTCAAATCTTGATCTTAACACTCGTTACAGAAGTTTATTGAATTTTTTTACCCAGGTAATTCTGCTGGCTGCAGTAATGTATTGTGTATTATCTTTAAAGTTGTATTTAATCTTGGCCTTAAAGACCTGAGCAGGTCTGCCCGACATAGTTGAAATTACTGCTATTTTGAATGAAATAAATTGCTAGACAACTCATGTCAAGCTTTTTTCTTTTCAGACGGGATTAAATGCTTCGTTACCACCTCCGTCTCTCCTGTCGCCGCACTCCAAGCTGCAGCTCTCTGGTTCTCTAGCAGAGCAGCTTATTCCTCAGGCACCTCTGAGCACCCAAAACCGTGAGTGGCTTGTTACACTTAATCTAGTAATAATACAATTAATTACTGCCACTCTGTGAGGTCAAATACTTTCCAAGATTATAGCTGCACTAAGCATAGCATGTGGTGACCAAGACCAAATGCTTCCAGCATTGTGGTCTAGAGTCTCCTGAAGCATGTACAGCATACACAGAGACAAAGATGGACCGCTTGTGATTTTTACTTGTGTACGTAAGTGATTTCTGTAAACAAAAATCACTGGATTGTGTTCTAGTCCAAGGTTAAATATTTATCTTTAATCTTGCCTTTTTTCTTGTAATATCAGGCGGGTTCAGTCCAGTCGGTCAGCGTCTAAAAGCAGCGTCATCTTTCAGGCTACAGACGGTAAGGCTGTTAACAGTGTCTCTTCATGTAATACTTTCAGTGATGTGTCTTTTTGTTTTTTTCTTTGTCAACCAAAGCTTAACCACACATTACTGCACGATTAGTCAACTGCCAGCAAGGTCCGCCAAATATCATATGTCCACTAGTCTGGATCAACGGTACAAAGTACTTTTTCCAGGATAATTTCCTAAATGGATGTCCCTCACCTTCCACTCTCTGTGTGTTGCTCTCTCAAACTCTGTTTGCTTCGGGAAACGACTAACTTTGAGCTAGCAAGCTACACGCTGTAAATGGCAAGTTTTAAAGAAAATTTGGATCGTGCAATAGGTCATGCCTGCTTGGTTCCTGCGGGGAATGATTGACAAAGAATATGTTTATGCCATTTACATTTTGAGGCCGATTGCTGTGGACAAAATACACACAGCAATACACTGTAAGAGCACACTACGTTTAACCATGTATCCAGCTAATTTAAAAAGCTTAATATTGTATGTGGTGTTTTCTTTTGCGGGGGTTCAAATGTTCCACCAAAACAAGTTCCTTTACCGAGACTATTTAGCAGAGCCACCGTCGCTGCGTCCGGAGCTTAGCGCCGCCCAAGGCCATTGTGATTTGTTTACAGAAATGCAAACAACCCACAGCATTTTTTTTTCTTCTATCCTAGAATGTTTGTGTGGTGTAGCCAGACCTTACTCCACAGCGCTGTGGAGATAGGTCTGGCAATGCGAGACTATATGTCCACTAAAGTTGCTACTACAGGACTAAAAATGTTCTTTTTCTCCATCAGAGCCTTCCTGACCACATTTCTTCAGGCATCAGTGTGGAAACAGATTCTGCCCCCATTCAACAAGTAGTGAGTATCCACTCCAGTTGGGAGCTCAGGCGCATGCAACCTTTCCCCTCTCACATTCAACCGCTCCACCTCTGTGTTCCTCTTCCAGGTGGTCTCTCTCTACGACTACAGAGCTAATCGGTCTGATGAACTGACCATACAGCGCGGTGATGTCATCCAAGTGCTGTATAAAGACAATGACAACTGGTGGTTTGGGCGTCTGGCCAATGGGCAGCAGGGATATTTTCTAGCTTCTTATGTAGCAGATCAGGGTAAGTGAATTGAATGTCTTGTGATACACCTAGTGGACAATGTATATGAAACGTCCAAATGTGGTGCAAGATGCTGAGTTATTTTATATTGTAGGAGATTTCAATGAAGAGGTGACTCAGTCTGTAGAGGCACACGCAGCCTTGTCTGAGGGGACTGTTGAGAGGTCAACACCGACCAGGGTAAGGAGACAGAATAATACAGTGGTGTCTGTCCTGGATTTCTTTTTTCTTTTTTTCTTTTTTACCAGTAATGAATATTGGCTAAAAGGTGAAACGGTGTGGCTGTAACAGACATACAATACATTTCTTGCGCTCCATATGCATGTCTTCTCTCTCTTGTGTCTATGGTGCCTATTTTTCTGTTAGGTAAAGTGATACTCCTTAATCTTTATTTTGACCATCAAACATCCTTGTTTACAATTCACCGCTAAAGCACCGCTGTGCCAAAGTACAGCCTCACAGAGCTTTGAGCATGGCTGTAGACTCCTTGTGTCTTTTCCTCCCTTTATGGTTGGGTTTTCATGTTTATTATTGTCGCCCAACACCTTCAAATACTTTAAGGATGTGCATGTGCCTCCTCCTGATGACTGCTGGAGCTACAGTGGAATTCTGATTGTCTGATCTGTCAATTCTTGCACACACTTATCACACTATGACAAATACAACCTTCATGCTCAGCTTGAAACAGTCTTATTTATTTTGTCGAAACTATGTCAAATCATCAGCCTACAGTGGGTGAGTGAAATACTTGGGGATTTTGGGAAAGGTATCACTCAAATGTATACTTTTTAGTGCAAAAAAGAGTGCATTATGATTGTGTTCTAGATTTAAGATGGATTTTTATTTTATTTGATCTGTTCTCCTTCCTTACTTTTCCAAGGTATCTGCTGCAATTAGTTCTTCTGGGGAACTGAGGTTTCTGTCTGAGCCGAACCTTTCTGACACAGACCCTGAGTCGACTGATGCCAGGTGAGAAGCTTGCTGTGCTTAAATCCTCCTGACTACATTCACAGGGTCATGGTAACTGAACACTGCAATGAGGCTCCAAGTGTTGGTTTTCTTAATATAATAACTGACATGATATTACAAACCGTAAATGCCGAATACTGATTGTGAATGATGGTTTTCCCGCAGAGCTAGAAGGAAAAAGAAGGTGAAAAAGCCAGGAGTCCCCGCATCTTCATCTCGAGCCACATTTTCGGACGCAGATGCTTCCGAGTCGCTGAGCAGCAGGAGGAGAGGCAGATCCACCGACAGACCTCTTCCCACGAGACCGACGGGCCGGGCTAATGGTGCCTTCGAGCCTGATACATAAACTTAGGACACATTGATTGTTTTCAACTAGAGTGCTTTCACCTTTCATCATTTCTTTTTTCATACAAATGCATTTTTGTAATGGCAGTAAACTCTACGTTTTTTATTTTATATATTTGAACAGTCAATATGCTGTGTATTGTACTTAATACAGATTGATCAATGAAATATAAAGATTTGTCCACAAAAGAAATTGTCTTTGCATAAAGAATTGTGCAGTTTTAGGGATATTTATTGGCGTAAGCATGAATTGACTTGTGTATGTGTACATTTTTACTGATGATATACCTAGAAAACTAAATTTCTATAATATTGTAGTTTTATTTTCTTAGCCTGTAAGAGATAAACAAAGTTTGTATATGCCACTTCTTCACAGCTGTATAAAAATACAGATTGTTAATTTCCAAATGTTTTGTTAAACTCTTTCTATAAATCATATGTAAAGTCAAACTTTTGATATCTAAAATGTTTAAATAAATAAGCTTAAGGGCTATTTTGATTATGTATGGTATGCGTTTCATTTTTGGAACGGACCTGAAACGATGCAAATAGGATACTAAGTAGTCTGCTTGTTGCTATAATTTTAGATAAGTATTTCAATTAGTTGGTGTGTATTTTCATTTCAAAATTCTAACATCAAGAGGATAAATTCTTTTGGAAATTATATTAGAAAACACCTAATGTTTCAACAAGTTTCAACCTTATGACATTTTGTCTGTCAAAAACATTACATTACATGTCATTTAGCTGACGCTTTTATCCAAAGCAACTTACAATTGCTATATATGTAAGTATATATGTAAGAGGTCGCACGCCTCTGGAGCAACTAGGGGTTAAGTGTCTTGCTCAGGGACACATTGGTTGATGTATCGCAGTGGGAATCGAACCCAGATCTCCCACACCAAAGGAACGTGTCATATCCACTGCGCCATCACCATATACATATACTGTAACATATACAGTAAGCAGCCTATGCAGTGCATGTCAGCTCAGGTTAACTTAAACATCATGCCACTTTACTAACTGTACACAGACATGGGGTTGCTAGAGTGAGTGAACACACAGGTGGGTGTATTTTCCTTCATATATTTACTGTTTTTATTTAGTGCAAAATAAATCGGTGCACTAGAAAAGAAGGCACAACATAGAAAATCACTAACTGGAGTGAAATATGACACAATGCTCTCTGTTACAATAAATTATACTGAAGGTTATGAGGCTCACTATGACGGTGCTTATTCCCTTCATGTTACCATGAATGTGGTCAGCAGCTCTTAACTTGTGTAACTTCAACATGAAAGTCGGTTCATGTGATGTAGAAAACTAAGATCATTAATACAGCAGAGCTTCAGAACAAAAGACACATTGAGCTTGTCTGGACTTTCCAGTGGTTGACTATATTCATTCATAATCATTTACAATGTGAAATAATCTATTTAAATTGTACAATCTTAAAGTTCGTACCAGTAGAAAGCATCAGTCCCTGCCACACCAACCAATAACTTTAAAATATAGCAAAAAGCTATTGTTAATAATAACAATGGAACCATGTGTGTAACTTGGCAGGAGATGCCCAGAGCAGCTGAGACATTTAGATCATGTTTTGTACGGTGTGGCGTCCTTCCACATGTTGCTGAGGACTTCATTCAGTCAGGAGAGGAGTGCTTTCAT